>NW_027616718.1:0-197500 GCF_964187855.1 Myxine glutinosa
ACGCTCATACTCCGTGAAAAGTGAAGCCGCCGTGTCGCCATCTTGGTTAGCACGACTCGACCAACTCGCTTCACGGATCTCATTTGTTGTGAACATGTGAATTACGTGCGAACGCGTAACTGTGAGTTTATGGCAGCAAGGAACATCACGTGATCGCTCTGAGCGAATCAGCGCGCTGCTCTGCCACCTGCTCAGATTCCGTGTATAATATTCCTCACTGAAATGCGCTGAGGTAAATATGAATACAAAATATGGATCTCGTAAAGATGAAAGAAAAAAAAACCTATGTGGTGTGAATGGCAATGTTCCTTGCTGAAATGTGAAAAAACGCAATCGCTTTTCGCTCTGAAATACGTGCGAACGCGTAACTGAGTTTATGGCGGCAAGGAACATCACGTGATCGCTCTGAGCGAATCAGCGCGCTGCTCTGCCACCGCCTCAGATTCCGTGCATAATATTCCTCGCTGAAATGCGCTGAGGTAAAAATATGGTAAAAAAATATAATGAAATAATTTTTTTTAGGTCGGCCATGTTCTTCCCAGGCTCAATGGCCATGTCTATGCCAAATATCAAGCACGTGAGCCTCTCCGTTTAGGAGTCTATCGGTAACATCACACACACACACACACAAACTGTGTTTTATATACTGTATATATATATATTATATATATTATATATATTATATATATAGGGGTCACCCGTGGGAATCCCACGGGCATGGATGTGTGTGACATTTCGACATATTGAGTTATATGCTGCACATTCATTTTTACAAAATGGTTACTGGCAAGTCATCAGATCCAGAAATGGTGTGAATTTAGTTATTTCACATAATATGTGACCCCTCACTCCTCTCCACCTGACACTCTCCTGTCTCCACCTGACACTCTCCTGTCTCCACCTGACACTTTCCTCTCTCCACCTAGCACTCCTCTCCTCTCCAAACCCTCACATCCCTCTCCTTTCCAATCCCTCACCTCTCCAATCCCTCACACTCCTCTCCTCTGCAATCCTTCACACGCCTCTCCAATCGCGCCTCACACTCCTCTCCAATCGCGCCTCACACTCCTCTCCAATTGCGCCTCACACTCCTCTCCAATCGTGCCTCACACTCCTCTCCAATCGTGCCTCACACTCCCCTCCAATCACTCCTCTCCAATCGTGCCTCACACTCCTCTCCAATCACGCCTCACACTCCTCTCCAATCGTGCCTCACACTCCTCTCCAATCGCGCCTCACACTCCTCTCCAATCGCGCCTCACTCGCCTCTCCAATCGGCTTTCCCCGTCTCGTTTCTCTCCTTTTTCTCCCGTCTCGTTCTTTTTCTTGCTCCAAATCGGCCCGTCGGAATCGGAAATCGGCCCGTCTCGCCCGTCGGCCCGTCGGAATCGGAAATCGGCCCGTCTTGCTTTTGTGCTTGTGCGTAAATAAATTGTGTTCATGACACCATTTCTGGTGTTGGGCTAGCGGCTAGGGTGCCGGCTTAGGATCCTGGGTTCGAATCTCGGTCGATCGCCGAATTAATGCCAGGGGGGTTGACTCAGCCTGTCATCCTTCCGAGGTCGGCTAATTGAGTACCAGTTCACTGGTAATTCCCTGTTTGTCGTTGAAGGCGGCAAAAAGGGTTGGCGTCAGGAAGGGCATCCGGCCGTAAAACATTGCTTCAAAAAGGGGACAAAAAAAACAACAACTACCACGGTCCCCGAAAAGGCCAACCCCCGCTTTGCGGGGAAAAATGGCCTCTAAACGGTGGTTTTTACACCATTTCTGGATCTGATGACTTGCCAGTAACCATTTTGTAAAAATGAATGTGCAGCATCTAACTCAATATGTCGAAATGTCACACACATCCATGCCCGTGGGATTCCCACGGGTGACCCCGCAAGTTTGCATTGACGTTCGTCGATGGACTCGTTCGCCCGTCTCATTCGTTTTCTTGCTGCATCCTGTTCAAGTCTGCGTTCTTCATCGATCGTCTCATTCATTTTGGAAATAGAAGTTTCCACGCAGCGCATGAATTGTCACGATCCTCAAGAGGAATTTGTCTCGTAATCATCAAATGATAAATGGCAAGTAAATTATATTGTGGAAAATTAAAGATTTCAAATAAACCTATTTAAAGTGTATTCGCACATAACTAATTTTAAAAAACGAAGAAATATCTCTCGGTAATTTCCTGAAACATATTTTACTTCCGGCTAATAATGTTGAATTAAATAAAAACGAAGAAATATATGTCGGCATCATTGTTGACGTTTTTGTGACGACTGTCATCAAACGAAAAAGTAATATATCTTAACGGAAAAGCAAAAGCGAATTTTTAATATATATCGACACGTTGCCGTCGGTGTCATGTTGGGCGGTGTATGATACACCATGACGCGATTTTTAAAAATATATCTCTGCATTTTCCCGCGTGTGTGGAATGTTCTCAATTATTGCTGACACCGAGTCCAAAACCATCGATAAAAATGAAATCATATGGTGAGTTAGATTGGAGATAAAGGCGTGAGAGAGACTCAATGGCCTTGAAGTTGAAGTTACAGGCGTTTGAGAATTCATTTCGTTCTATAAACGGCAACTTTCATTGGATTTCCTTCCCGTTTTTTTTCAACCGAGTCGAAAACTATGTTAGCGACTGTGAAAAATGAAATGATATATCGAATTTTTAATATGTATCGACACGTTGCCGTCGGTGTCATGTTAGGCGGTGTATGATACACCATGACGCGATTTTAAAATATATATCTGCATTTTCCCGCGTGTGTGGAATGTTCTCAATTATTGCTGACACCGACTCTAAAACCATCGATAAAAATGAAATCATATGGTGAGTTAGATTGGAGATAAAGGTGTGAGAGAGACTCAATGGCCTTGAAGTTACAGGCATTTGAGAATTCATTTCGTTCTATAAACGGCAACTTTCATCGGATTTTCTTCTCGTTTTTTTTCAACCGAGTCTAAAACTATGTTAGCGACTGTGAAAAATGAAATGATATATCGAATTTAAAATAGATATCGACACATTGCCGTCGGTGTCATGTTGGGCGGTGTATGATACACCATGACGCGATTTTAAAAAATATATCTCTGCATTTTCCCGCGTGTGTGGAATGTTTGTGGAAAATTAAAGATTTCAAATAAACCTATTTAAAGTGTATGCGCACATAACTAATAAAAAAAACGAAGAAATATCTCTCGGTAATTTCCTGAAACATATTTTACTTCCGGCTAATTGTCGGCATCATTGTTGACGTTTTTGTGACGACTATCATCAAACGAAATAGTAATATATCATAACGGAAAAGCAAAAGCGAATTTTTAATATATATCGACACATTGCCGGCGGTGTCATGTTGGGCGGTGTATGATACACCATGACGCGATTTTAAAAAATATATCTCTGCATTTTCCCGCGTGTGTGGATTGTTCTCAATTATTGCTGACACCGAGTCTAAAAGTAAAACCATCGATAAAAATGAAATCATATGGTGAGTTAGATTGGAGATAAAGGCGTGAGAGAGACTCAATGGCCTTGAAGTTACAGGCCTTTGAGAATTCATTTCGTTCTATAAACGGCAACTTTCATCGGATTTTCTTCCCGTTTTTTTTCAACCGAGTCTAAAACTATGTTAGCGACTGTGAAAAATGAAATGATTTATCGAATTTGATTTGAAATAAAACTGGGGGAGAGCAAGACACCACATAATGAAATAATTTTTTTAGGTCGGCCATGTTCTTCCCAGGCTCAATGGCCATGTCTATGCCAAATATCAAGCACGTGAGCCTCTCCGTTTAGGAGTCTATCGGTAACATCACACACACACACACACAAACTGTGTTTTATATACTGTATATATATATATTATATATATTATATATATTATATATATATATATATATATATATATATATATATATATATATATATATGTACAAATATATATATATATATATATATCCTCCAAGTTCCCCTCAACTCGTTTTCTTCCTGCTGCATTCGGAACACTCTCCTCTCGTCTTCCTGTCCAAATTTGGCCTTTTTAAAGGTGCAAAGCTGAATTGTTTTTTTTTTTTGTTTTTTTGTATACAAGATCGAGGCTCGTGGAAGAACTAACATTAATCACACAGAAAGACAAATCGACACATAAAACATATAATAAGGGGAGCGGTAGACAAGATGGGGAGAGAGGGGGAAGGACACAAACACAACATTTGAGAGCAGGGACATCGAGAGATCTGTGGGAGGGAGCGGGCTTTGGGGGGGGGGGCATGGGAAGGGGTGGGTGGGAGAGGTATAAAAAATACGGACACTGCAAGGACTTCCAGGAAAGAAGTTGGAATTTCAAAAAAAGTGGATCTGGGGTGAATTAGCGGGGGCAGAAAAGATCAAGGTTATGGATGGGGGAAGATAAGAGATGGTGGTGAACAGCTGTTTTAAAGACCTGGAGGGAGGAGTGGCATTGAAGGGAGTGTGGGAGTTTGTTCCAGAGGCGGGAGAAAAGAGGAATAAAAGAGTGAAGGTGAGCAGAGAGCCGAGATTTCGGCAGTTTAACCATAAGAAGGTTGCTGGAAGATCTTGTGCGACCTGTAGGAAAATTTGGGGGACAGAGCACAGATAGAGCTGGGGGAGCAAGGCTGGAGAGGAGTCGGTAGAAGACAGAAAGACCACCTACCTGCCTGCGGTGAGTGAGTGAAAGGCCCTCGGAGATAGCTTCATCGTGGGAGATTCAATGATTCTGAAAGCTTTAGTTTCAACAGCGTGAAGCCGAGCTAGGTGTGAGGCAGGAGCACCGGCCCATAGGGGAGAACAGTATTCCATTGAGCTGCAGATGAAGCCTTATATGTGGTGTGGAGCTCAGGTGTGCCAAGAAAGGACTTTGCACGACGGAGGATGCCCAGTCAGCGACTGGCTTTGGAGGCCTGCTTAGAAATGTGGTTTTCCCAGTAAATATCATGGCAGATAGTGAGACCGAAAAGCTTGAGTGACAGAACTTCTTGGAGAGGATTGTTGAGAAAGTAGATGGGACGGTTGTCCAGTCAGTCTTTTCGGAGAGACATAGTAAGAGTGTGAGATTTGTCAGGATTGAAAGGCATGTTCCACTTGTTTGACCAGTCTGTGATTTTTTCCAGGTCTTCAGAGAGTGAGGAGGCTGCAGACTGCCGATCTGAGGGAAGAGGAATGGAGCGGCAGAGAGTGGTGACATCAGCAAAGAGATAGAGAGGATTTTCCAGAGAGTCAGAGAGATCATTGATAAAGACCAGAAAAATCACAGGGCCCAGAACACTGCCTTGGAGAACTCCAGCCTGAACAGTAAGGGGAGATGAGAGAAATCCATTCAGGGCCACACGTTGACTGCGACCAGAGAAGAAGTCCGCAAGCCATGCGTGGAGATTTCCATGGATACCATAGGAAGAGAGTTTGGTGAGCAGAGCTGTGTGCCAGACCGTATCGAAGGCACGTGATATGTCAAAGGAGACAGCTCTGATTTCCTGTTTGGCATTGAGGACCTCCATCCATTGTTGAGACAGCAGAAGCAGCATGTCCAGAGTAGAATGATCTGGTCTGAATCCAAATTGATGATCGGAGATCAAGCCATTGGAGAAGAGGAAGGATTAGATATCCGAAGCAATGATGGATTCCATGACTTTGCTGATAATTGGGAGCAGGCTGATTGCGATTGGTCTGTAGTTGCAAGGATCTGTTTTCGCACCTTTTTTGTGTGAAGCGGGAATGTTTGCTGATTTCCAAGATGCTGGCAGATGACCTTGAGCAAAACAGAGGGTGAAAAGAACAGAGAGAGTGTGAGATAGAGCGCGAGAGCAGGATTTTAGGACTCGTGGGCTGATGCCGTCTGGCCCAGTTGCAGAATCAGTTGAGGTTTGACAAAAACTTCTCCACCTTGTCAGGAGAGAAGGACACAGAGTCCTGCAGCAGTTGGGTTCGACTGGGTAAGGTGGGAACAAAGAGAGATGGGTTTAGGACACAATATTTTGAGGCAAACACAGAGTTGAGGCATTCGGCACGTGCGGTGTCAACTGTGTAGCCATTTGAGGTAAGGGATGGGATGGAGGGGGACAAACACCAGAAACGGATTTGACCAGACGCCCCCAGGATTTGGAGGAAGGAGACAGGTTTGAGAGTTCATTCTTGAGTGTGGAGAGATAGTGCTTCCTGGCACTCCTGAGGGTAGACACACACTTGTTCCGAGCTTGTTGGAAGGAACTGAGATTGCCTTCAGTTGGATTAGCCTTCAAAGAGGCAAAGACAAGTTGTTTCAGGGCAACTGCCTCACCACAAGATTCAGTGTACCATGGACGGGAGGAAGGGTAAGACAACTGAAGACGAGATGGGATAAATCTGTGCATGAGAGAGAGCAGTTTGCATTGGAAGAATGCAATGTGGAATGAGTTGTGTTATTGCTTCATTGCATTGCTTCAATTCAATTGCATTGAAGTGGAATGAGTTGGAGAGGAAATTGAAAAAAGCCATTTAAATAGGAAGAAAAACAGCGTGTTGTAATATACCACTGAATAAAACACTGCAGGGGAAAGTTTCAACATATTTAAATAATATTTAAACAGAACCGTGAAGAACAATCTTGTATTCACAAAGTACCAACGGGGAGAGGGCCAAGAGGGACAACCACGAGTCATGTGAACAGGGCAAAAGGTGTAAGGCAAGGAGATAATGGGGGTGGGCGAGACAGCGCATGTGAACAGAAGCACCCGAAACAGCATACGTGGAGAAAAGGAAATAAATGTTTTTTTGTTTTTTGTTTTTTTGGGGGGGTGGGGGATTTAAAACGTTAGACAAAGAGTAGATGTTCGGGGGAGAAGGGAAAAATCTAAGAACCAAGCAAAACACGAAGTAGGGAACTTAAGTTAACAACCACCGACGGGTGTAACCTCAGGGTACAAGGCCGCACACGCGGAGCAAACAGAACACGATTAATTAATTACAAGTTACAGGAAATTCAAACCAAAACTAACTATAAACAAACAATAACGCATAGACGATAAAATAACGAGTTGAAATTTGACAAACACACGAATGGAAAAATAACTTCACTTTGGATGCCCGGAGAGAACCAAGCCTCAAGGTAGGAAGCTTCAACAACTAGGCCAACTCAAAACAACAACAACAACATGCATTTTAAGGCCATTTTCCCTGCTAGAGCGGGGGTTAGCCTTGCGGTCCCCATGACAATCTTCTCCATTTTGCCCTATTTTCTGCATCTCTCCTTGTTAACCCCCTTGCCCACATTTCTTCTTCCACCATCTTTAGCCAAGTCTTTCTCGGTCTTCCCCGTCTTCTACTTCCTTCTACATTCATTTCCATCACTCTTCTCAACCATTTCATCCTTCCTCAACACATGACCAAACCATCTAAACCTGTTCCTCTTCACAGCATCAATCACAGGCTCTATTCCCATCATCTTTCGCAATTCATCATTTGTCTTCCTCTCTCTCAACGATACTCCGCACATCCGTCGAACCATTCGCATTTCCACCCTTTCCAACCTTCGTTGCTGCTCTACGTTCATTACCCATGTCTCGCTCCCATAAATCATAACACTTCTCACACATGCAGCATACACCTTTCCCTTCAGCTTCAACGACACTCCCCTCATCATCAGCATGCCACTCAATTCCCAAAACTTCTTCCATGCACATCTCACTTGAGCAACCGTTGCCGAGTCTGATCCACCTTCTCCATTCAGCATGTCTCCGAGGTAGCAAAATGTTTTCACACCTTCCAGCTTCACGCCGTCTCCAAGATCCAACTCAACATTTCCTCCATCTGCAGCTCCCTCTGTGCACACCTTACATTTGAATGTAGCTGCCACACTGGTTAATGACCCTCTCAGACCACTACATTTTTGATGAACCCACTCAGCGCACATTGTGCACTGAATGGAGTTCACTCCGACACCCTTCCTACACACAGCACAGGGCCACTTCCCAGTTCTTTCCACCTCACCACATGCTTTACCACTTGCCATCACCTTCGTCTTTCCGATATTCACCTTCAGACCTTTTGTCTCCATACATTCCTTCCACGTGTTCATCTTTTCCTTCAGTCCATCCATACTTTCCGCAATCAACACCAGATCATCTGCATACAACAACTCCCACGGTAAACCCTCCTTTACGTTCTGAGCCAGCACCTCCATCACAGCTACAAATAGTAGTGGACTTAGTACCGACCCCTGATGCACTCCCACCTTCACCTCAAACTCACCACTGTTCCCGTCCTTCGTCCTTACAGCTGTGCGCGCTCTTTTGTACATTGCCATCACTACTCTGATCAACCATTCCTCCACTCCTAACTTCCTCAATGCCCATGTCAATACTTTGCGTGGAACCCGATCGAATGCTTTCTCCAGATCAAAAAACCCAAGAAACAACTTCTTCCTCTTCTCCATGTACTTCTCCTGCAACTGCCTCACAATGAAAACGCGTCTGTCGTTCCTCTTCCTGGCATAAATCCAAACTGCATTTCGTCGATCTTCACTTTCTTCCTTATCCTCCTCTCCAACACCCTTTCCAATACCTTCATTCCATGCTCCAATAACTTTATCGCTCGGTCCGAGCCACACTCCAGAGGGTCACCTTTCCCCTTGTATAGAGGCCAACTCGTTCAGGGAAAATGATTTTTGCCTCATTCCTCCGATTTATCTTAATCGATCTAACCTGGCCCAAATTGGATAAACTTTACACTTACGGAGGGAGGAGGGGGTGGGGGGGGGGGGGGGGGGGAGGTGTCATGTGTATTCATTCATATAATTATATTTTTAACACCTTCATGTCAGTTGATTTTCAGAAAAGTTTTCTTCCACTTCCACAATCAGTATTGAATCAAGTTTAATAATTTACTGCGGACCAATTGCCCACTAAATATTTGGAGGTGCCTTCTTCTAGTATGCCTCATTTTCACTCCTGTAGTGCATGGAATACCTCCAAAAGATCATTTGCATATTCTGAAAAAATTAACTTGACCAGCAAACTGCAAAAGACTAAAATGAGAGAACTATATGAGCCTATGATTGTGCTCACATTACTGAACAGAGCTCGGAGACTAGACTGAGCCACTCCCAGAACACTTATTAGTGAAAATTATCTGGGAAATTTCGAGTCAAAATTGATGTTCATTATGCAAAACCAAGCAGTTGTAAAGATTGGTTTCCCGACATTAAAATCACTAGGGCATGCCCGTACTATATATATATCTAAAATTATATCCCCCCCCTCTATTTACATGAAATGATTTGGTTCATGAAATGTTTTGGTCCATTCGCAACGCCAAAGCGAACGGCGAACGGCTTGCGAGTACAGTGACAATCCCCCCCCCCCTCTATTTACATGAAATGGTTTGGTCCATTCGCAACGACCACAGAACCCCCCCCCCCCTCTATTTACATGAAATGGTTTGGTCCATTCGCAACGCCAAAGCGAACGGCGAACGGCTAAATCGCCATAGCTCGGTAACTACTTGTCCGATTAATTTCAAACCTTGAAAAGGCACATCCTCAGGTCCCCAGCAATATACCTGGCAAGTTTCAAGTATATCGGACCCGTGGTTGTCGAGAAACAGCGGTCACAGACAAACATACAAACACACATACACACATACACACAGAGATTAATGGAATTATAGATAGATGTGCCCTGAGCACCCATTAATGTTGAGCCTTGATATATAAATATATATATATATATATATATATATATATATATATATATATATATATATATATATATATATATATATACATACATACATACATACATACATACATACATACATACATACATACATACATACATACATACATACATACATACATACATACATACATACATACATACATACATACATATATATATATATATATATATATATATATATATATATATATATATATATATATATATATATATATATATTGTCGCTATCCCGGCTGTTTAAGGCTTCCAGCACGGAATACTGACGTTAATGTCCGGGCTTCAAGTAGTCCACGGGGTGGACAAAGAGAACTCAATAAACACAACTGTGTTTTAACCGGCCTCTAGGGGTAGGCACGATGATTTATTGGCTCGATCTCAAAAACAATGGATGGTAACAGAGTGGAATACACAGCACAAAGCCTGCAGGAACTGTCGGCACCAGAAGCTCCAAACACGACACAGGCAATATGACTCACAGTTCCAATCTACGATATCCGGGAATCACTCGTTTCTCTTCCGGAGTTACTCACTCTTAAAATACAGAACTATAAACGATCAGCACAACTCGGCTGTCGTGAGGCTTAAAAAATCCCCTTTTTGCTATTTTCCACTCGACGCCTTCGAGCCACGTCCGTCGCACAAGATGGCGGCCGGCTCTCTAACCGTCCACCAATCGCGTGCCGAATCGCCACCCAATCGCGTGAGGCTGAAAGGAGGTCACGTGACGTGGTGGGCGGGGCACTAATTTGGTGAGAACAAGGTTGTTTCTCACAGTCCTCCCACCTAAGTAAAAAACCCGTCGGATAGACGGCGTTTTGAAACCAGTATTTGTAGTAGGTGCAAATCACATGGCAATATGATGACGGTAATCGTTAACAGGCTTATACAATGAACAAGGTTTATCCACAACACAATATTAAACACAATACACCACATTAATATCTACCCCACAAGAGTTACACTTCACACAAAGCACAATAGAGAGACAAGGGGGCCAACTCAAGTTGGGGGAAGCGTTTACAGGAGGGACAACGGACCGAGGAGCAAGTCTCTTTCGGGAGGAATAAAGGAACACCAAAACCGGTATCCCCTCTCCGCCTGTGGGCCCAGCTCGGAGTCGTCTCCCATTTCCCAGAGGATGGCAAGGGTGGGATCGAAGTGCTGATCCTCCACTAAACTGGTTACCGCAGACAATGCGGGAGTGACTTCCGGCCCAGAACTGAGGTCGCTAACCGCCTCGGAGGACTGATCCTCCTCCCCGGATTCGCCGACCGGCGAACACGTAGCTGGGGTCCCCGTGTTACAGGCGGGAGCGGTCCCTGAGGAGCACGGCACCTGAGGTTGGCTTGACGGGAGGCTCGGGTGGACTTCAACTGACGCAACGTCACCGTCGGGAACTGGAGTCGAGGCGCTGGGCTCCTCGGGCCAGAGTGAAGATATGTCTGACTCCGCCACTCTCTCCGCCTGTTTACTCTGGGATCTAGTGACCACCCCACAGGTCAGAGTCAATGACTCCTCCCTGGCCATGGCATCATTGCCAATCAGCAAGGAGACCCCGGGTACCGGGTAGTAGGGTACCACCGCACAGGTCATTGGACCCGTAAAAATGTCACTCCGGACCTCGAGGAGGGCAAGGGGATACCGGCCAGGAACCTGGTTAATGCCCCGAAGGATGATAGACTCGCCGGTATAACGCATCTGGGAGGCCGGAACTACCCCCGCCCGGAGAACACACAGTGTCGCCCCAGTATCCCGAAGGTATTGGGCCTCAAACTTCAGCACCGAATCAGGGCCACCCACTAAGGCTGTCCCTGAATAATCCTGATACAGAGGATGAATGGAATTAGCCTCGGTGGCAGTGACCTCTGTCACCGATGCCACCGTCGTGTGCGAGGGCCCAGTTGATGACCTCCACTGACCTCCCTCCGATTTAACAGCAGGGTTGCCTCGGTAGGCCGGACTAGCTGGGTTAGAGAAGCAGCGGTCTCCACCGTGCCCCACGCGTTTGCAGAAATCGCACCAGGGCCGTGCCCTGGCCTGCAGCTCGCGACCGCCACCAGTGGAGGGCATCGGAGAACCCTTCCCCTTGATCCAGCCGCCGGGCAGACGGGGGGCGGTCTTGATCGCAGAATCCTCCGTCTTACGACGCGACTGCGTGACTTGCAACATTTTGCACGCCAAAACATGTTTATCAATAAGGTTGACGCAGTCTGACAAGGAAACAGTGTCTTTGTCGACAAGAAACAACGCTAAGTCAGGCGGAAGCTGTTGATCGATACGGTAACGCACCAGGAGTTCCACAACCGCTTGAGGTAACTCAACCTTGCTCCCCTTGAACCATCTCTGCAGCTGTTCCAACAAGACCCGCGAATGTTCCTCATAGGTTTGACTGGACTGACGAGTCCAACTGAAAAAATTACGCCTATAAATACACGCGGACACCGCATAGGCGTTCAAAATCTCGGCCTTCAATTTCCAGTATTTGTTTGCGTCCTCGGTTGCCATCCTCGCATATACCTCCCTCGCCTTCTCAGATAGATGGCTAACAAGATGGCCGACCCACAAGCTCTCATCAATGCCACCGGAAGCCAACAACTTCTCCGCCATCTCCAGATACGCTTCTGGCTTCGTGTCTCCCGTCCAGTCCGGCAAACGAACATGAACAGTTTCCGGGACGCTTGCAGCAGACACCTCTGCCCGCAGTCGTTCAGTCAACATTCGCAACTCATGCTCTCTGACGCGTTCAGCTTCCGCTGCCGCATGCTCTCTCTCTGCTGCCGCATGCTCTCTCTCTGCTGCCGCATGCTCTCGGTCTTCTCGCTTAATACGCTCTGCCTCTGCCCTGTCATTCTCCCTGTTATACATGTCGAGTTGTTGAACCGGAGTCAGCCCGGTCCAGAAGGTCGAACGCATGCATTTAGTCATGATGGGATCGCTTCCTAACATATCGGGTTTAGTGACCGGGTCAAGGTCGCCACCCACGTGACTGTCAACATGATCAGGTTGAACTCTCACTTCTCTGGTCGACATAGCTTGGCTACGAGTTATCATAAGACAAGGCACAAAACACTGAGTCTAAAAGGAGGCTGGATCGAAATATTTCAGCAATATCTTTCACCACATGGGACGGCAATTCACCCAGGGGAGGCAAACAATATTGGGGTGGTACACGTAATTCAAACACAACGCTCTGTTGGGGAAATACGACACGAACTACACAATATCACCAACGCACATCAAATTGCCAATGAGAAAAATGCAACGTACAAATAACTCACGTTTTTTTTTTGTTTTTTTTTTTGTTTTTTTTGTCGGTTTGTTTGGAGGGATCCGGAAACTATTCACTTATCCGGTAGTGAAGTACCACACAAGATAGCGTCCTATGGTGAGAAAGTTCCTCCAAGATGGCGTCTGCTGGTGAGAAGGTTCCTCCAAGATGGCGTCTGCTGGTGAGAAGGTTCCTCCAAGATGGCGTCTGCTGGTGAGAAGGTTCCTCCAAGATGGCGTCTGCTGGTGAGAAGGTTCCTCCAAGATGGCGTCTGCTGGTGAGAAGGTTCCTCCAAGATGGCGTCTGCTGGTGAGAAGGTTCCTCCAAGATGGCGTCTGCTGGTGAGAAAGTTCCTCCAAGATGGCGTCTGCTGGTGAGGAAACGATGAGCAGATGCAGGAAGATGTCGTCCACTGCAGAATTCCCGTCTCAGTTCGAATGTTTCTTACTTGAATAATCCTTGGACGAGCAACCCATTTGTCGCTATCCCGGCTGTTAAAGGCTTCCAGCACGGATTACTGACGTTAATGTCCGGGCTTCAAGTAGTCCACGGGGTGGACAAAGAGAACTCAATAAACACAACTGTGTTTTAACCGGCCTCTAGGGGTAGGCACGATGATTTATTGGCTCGATCTCAAAAACAATGGATGGTAACAGAGTGGAATACACAGCACAAAGCCTGCAGGAACTGTCGGCACCAGAAGCTCCAAACACGACACAGGCAATATGACTCACAGTTCCAATCTACGATATCCGGGAATCACTCGTTCTCTTCCGGAGTTACTCACTCTTAAAATACAGAACTATAAACGATCAGCACAACTCGGCTGTCGTGAGGCTTAAAAAATCCCCTTTTTGCTATTTTCCACTCGACGCCTTCGAGCCACGTCCGTCGCACAAGATGGCGGCCGGCTCTCTAACCGTCCACCAATCGCGTGCCGAATCGCCACCCAATCGCGTGAGGCTGAAAGGAGGTCACGTGACGTGGTGGGCGGGGCACTAATTTGGTGAGAACAAGGTTGTTTCTCACAATATATATCTGTCGATACTAGCTGAAGTACCCATACTACACAGGGGAAATTTGTGTATGTGAGGGGGGGGGGGTAGAGGGGTTGTGGGAGAGTGGGTGAGATCGAGGAAAATATGGAGGGGGTTGGCGAGGGGAGGGAGAGGGGACGTGGGGTAGAAAGTGGAGAGGGGAGATACCTGGTCGGCTCGGTAAACCTGTTTGCGGGTGAGGATGGGAAGGGGTGGGGTTGTGCGGTGTTGTGGTGGGGGAAGGTCAAAGTGGAAAACCATCCTGGATGAATGGAGACACTTGATGCCAATTTAGAGCCTTGTGGGTCAGAAGGTGTGGCCGGTGAATCAGAACACACACACACACACACACACACACACACACACACGAACACACACAAACCTGTTTGTGGGTGAGGATGGGAAGGGGTGGGGTTGTGGGGTGGTGTGGTGGGGGAAGGTCAAAGTGGAAAACCATCCTGGATGAATGGAGACACTTGATGCCAATTTAGAGTCTTGTGGGTCAGAAGGTGTGGCCGGTGAATCAGAACACACGAACGAACGAACGAACACACACACACACACACACACACACACACACACACACACACACACACACCACACACACACACACACACACACACACACACACACACACACACACCACACACCACACACACACACACACACACACACACACACACACACACACACTGCAGCCTGTGCCCTTGTCATCCGCTGGTGATTATCATCTCTCCTGGCAGAGATAGCCTCTTCCGTTTCTGCAGTCCATGCCCTTGTCATCTGCTGGTGATTATCATCTCTCCTGGCAGAGATAGCTTCTGCTATTTCTGCAGTCCACACCCTTGTCATCTGCTCATGTGTACATGCAAGTCGATTGTCAGTGTCTCCTGCAATCGCGCCCACTTTATTTGTGCAGCAGATGAGGTGCTGCAACCTATATTAGTCATGCTCCTTCGCTGCTCTGTCTGAACTTCTTTCCGGTGTCAGCATTTGTGCATTTAGTATTCCACTGCACGCATTGTTGTTCGGTATATTTTGGAAATAAATGCAGGGTTATTTAAGGCTGAATGATGTGAAAATGTAGAATGGGTGTGGGGAAAGAGGTGGGGCAAGGTGCAAAACTCTGATGGGGGAGTGGACACTCTACATGCAAAGTGTGAGTGAGCCCGATGGGTGAAAAGGTGTACCACTGTACCCGGTATATGGAAGCAAACACACGGAGGGTGGAGTGGGGGGAGGGGATTGGGAGTCGGTTTATAGTGCAAAACTACCCGGGGGAGTAAACTGTCTTCATGGCAATACTACTACTACTACTATTACTATTACTATTACTACTACTACTATAATTCAGCTCAGCTTTTAATTGTGAAATGGGCCCAGCCCGGCCGAGGCGGCCTCAACCGCCTCACCACCTAGCCTATAACCTTCCCGGGGCCCGTCCCGACATTTTTTGTTTCAGAGGTTTCCTCCTATCTTTCACCATTCAGGAGATTAGCACGTGCAGACAAACAAACAAACAAACAAACAAAAAACTTTCTTTTATATATATATATACTAGCTGAAAGCACCCGGCATTGCCCGGGTTATTTTTGAATGAATTTACTACTATAATTCAGCATTTACTCGTGGCCGTAGAAGATTGACTACTATAATTCAGCTCAGCTTTTAATTGTGAAATGGGCCCAGCCAGGCCGATGCGGCCTCGACCGGCCTCGCCACTTAGCCTATAACCTTCCCGGGGCCCGTCCCGACATTTTTGGTTCTTTTTGAATGAATTTACTACTATAATTCAGCTTTTACTCACGGCCGTAGAAGAATGACTACGATAATTCAGCTCAGCTTTTAATTGTGAAATGGGCCCAGCTCGGCCGAAGCGGCCTCAACCGGCCTCACAACCTAGCCTAAAACCTTCCCGGGGCCCGTCCCGACATTTTTTGTATTGGAGGTTTCCTCCTATCTTTCACCGTTCAGGAGATTAGCTTGCGCAGACAAACAAACAAAAACTTTCTTTTATAATATCGAGAGAAGAGAGAAGAGAAGAGAAGAGAAGTAAAGAGAAGACAAGACAAGACAAGACAAGAGAAGAGAAGAGAAGAGGAGATAATTGTGAAATGGGCCCAGCTCGGCCGAGGTGGGCTTCGACCGCCCTCGCCACCTAGCCTAAAACCTTCCCGGGGCCCGTCCCGACATTTTTTGTATTGCAGGTTTCCTCATATCTTTCACCGTTCAGAAGATTAGCTTGCGCAGACAAACAAACAAAAACTTTCTTTTTTAATATCGAGAGAAGAGAGAAGAGAAGGGAAGAGAGGTAAAGAGAAGAGAGGTAAAGAGAAGAGAAGACAAGACAAGACAAGAAAAGAGAAGAGAAGAGTAGAGAAGAGAAGAGATAATTGTGAAATGGGCCCAGCTCGGCCGAGGTGGGCCTCGACCGCCCTCGCCACCTAGCCTAACACCTTCCTGGGGCCCGTCCCGACATTTTTTGTATTGGAGGTTTCCTCCTATCTTTTACTGTTCAGGAGATTAGCTTGAGCAGACAAACAAACAAAAACTTTCTTTTATAATATAGAGAGAAGAGAGAAGAGAAGAGAAGAGAGGTAAAGAGAAGAGAAGAGAAGAGAAGAGATAATTGTGAAATGGGCCTAGCTCACCCGAGGTGGGCCTCGACCGGCCTCGCCACCGAGCCTATAACCTTCCTGGGGCCCGTCCCGACATTTTTTGTATTGGAGGTTTCCTCCTATCATTCACCGTTCAGGAGATTAGCTTGCGCAGACAAACAAACAAAAACTTTATTTTATAATATAGAGAGAAGAGAGAAGAGAAGAGAAGAGAGGTAAAGAGAAGAGAAGAGAAGAGAAGAGAAGAGAAGAGAAGAGATAATTGTGAAATGGGCCCAGCTCACCCGAGGTGGGCCTCGACCGGCCTCGCCACCGAGCCTAAAACCTTCCCGGGGCCCGTCCCGACATTTTTTGTATTAGAGGTTTCCTCCTATCTTTCACCGTTCAGGAGATTAGCTTGCGCAGACAAACAAACAAAAACTTTCTTATATAATACAGAGAGAAGAGAGAAGATAGAAGAGAGAAGAGAAGAGATAATTATGAAATGAGCCCAGCTCGGCCGAGGTGGGCCTCGACCCGCCTCGCCACCCAGCCGATAACCTTCCCGGGGCCTGTCCCGACATTTTTGGTTCTTTTTGAATTAACATAATTCAGCTTTTACTCGTGGCCGCAGAAGATTGACTACTATAATTCAGCTCAGCTTTTAATTGCGAAATGGGCCCAGCCCGGCCGAAGCGGCCTCAACCGGCCTCGCCACCTTGCCTATAACCTTACCAGTGCCCGTCCCGACATTTTTTGTATTGGAGGTTTCCTCCTATATTTCACCGTTCAGGGGATTAGCACGTGCAGACAAACAAACAAAAACTTTCTTTTATAATATAGAGAGATGGAGAGAAGAGAAGAGAGAAGAGAGAAGAGCAGAGAAGAGAGAAGAGAGAAGAGAAGAGAGAAGAGAAGAGAAGAGAGATAAAATATAAAATAATATAATAAATAATAATAAATAATAAATAATATAATATTATAGCTTAGCTATAATAGCTATATTATAATATAGCTTCGCTATATTATAGCTTATAATATTATAACAATACCCCAGCCTACGTCATTAATTGGTTCCATAAGCCGTGACGTAACTCGGTTTTTGACGTAAACCGGGCGTAATGTCTTTAAAATGCCTTAAAATGAAGACAAACGCTGTAAAACTAGAGTAAATAACTGGAGGAGGCTGCGGCTTCGCACTGAATCTTTGCCGCTCCCCGTCGGGAGTCCCTCCGTTGTTTTCTATCGGTCGGGTCTTCTCCTCGAACGGGGTGACCGGCACGGACGTGTCGACCGTGAGCTGGCTTGTGTGCCGAGTGGCTCCGTGGCCCGCTTCACCACGGCGTGCTTTACCCAACGTGTTCGAGCAGTTTCACCGGTGGTCGTGTCGTGTCGTCTGTGATGAACGAACGAGCTCAGGGTTCCGTGAACCCGGCCGCCCCGTGGATCGATGCTCGCCTCCTAGTCGTAGGCGTGCCCCGTCTTTCCTCGAGCGGCCGAAGTTGCGTGCTTCTTTTTTTTTGGACAATGCGATATACGCAGAAACGACGACGTACAGGCAGGCATTTGCAAATCCATGCACATGTGCACATGCACACGTCGATCGGTTCGTCGACGCCGGATGCCGGCGAGGTGCCCGACGAGGCACACGGTCGTTCGTTTCACATGGGCCATGGGCCATGGGGCCTGACCTCGTCGCGGACATTGCACACTCTGCACGGTGACGTGACGTGACGTGACGTCTGCCACGGACGGTCGTCCGAGCCGGCATCGTCGTCATGTTTCGCCGTTGCCACGTTGCGTTGGTTGTTTTACACAGTAAAGGAACCTTTACACAGTAAAGGAATAATCACAAAAATAACAGCGAAAGGCAAAGCAAGCACGCGACCGCAGCACAGGACAAAATGCATATGGCGTCGCCTTTGTTTTGAATGAGAACCAGCAGCTACGCGTACGTATAGCGTATGAAATTATAGCGTACGCGTATGAAATTTACTGTAGAAGAGTGGCGTCTAGTCGGATTTGACGTAGGTCAAAATGGCGTAAAACGGGGTATTGCCGTATAAGGTATAAGAAGAAGAAGAAGAAGATATAGAAGATATAGATATATATATTTAACCAAAGAAGCACACTAACCCTATGACATGATGCTGACATCATGTGCATAAATTATACCAACCCATCACCTCCAAACGAGGAGGCATCCGTGTGGTACTCAAGTCTTTGCAGACTGAGATTAAAGCTCTATGGTCACAAATAGACAAAGGCAGAGATGTCGATCTAGATTTCGCCCTCATTATGGGTTTATGGGTATATTATGGGTTAGTTTAGTTAAATTTAATATTCCTGACTGCAAACCCCCTAATTGTTATGAGCAGGGCAGAGACAATGTGTCAGTGTGGCAGGCGACACTTGTTGCGAACAGGGTGTGCAGCAATTGCTGGAGTGAGACTCAATCTGTGCCTTGCTTCCTAGTCAAGTTCGGGGGTTCAACTTGTGTGTGTGTGTGTGTGTATGTATGTATGTATGTATATATGTGTGTGTGTGTGTGTGTGTGTGTGTGTGTGTGTGTGTGTATATATATATATATATATATATATATATATATATATATATATATATATATATATATATACATATGTGTGTGTGTGTGTGTATGTGTATATATATATATATATATATATAACTTTTCGCCTCCTCACCCTTGGCCTCGTGCTCGTCCCTTCGCTCCTGCTGGCATGGCTCTGCAGTACTCCGCCGCAAGGCTTCTCCTGCTTAAAACCCGCTCCACCCCATCATGCATCTCTGCAATCAAATCGAATGGACTCCTGCGTCGACCCAGGTACATTCACCGTGGCTCCGGTCGTAAGTTTGTTTATTTACAATCAGGTCACTCCATCCCCATCCTCTGGTCGGCTCAGCGCACTCCCACTCATCGTCCCAACACACCTGGTCACAACAACGCACAAAATCGCACCTCCTGTCTGCGAACCCTGGCCAAATCACCTGGATTCATACCCGCCGTACAAAACAACATCAAGCTCACCCTGTTCAATACCCGGTCCCTCAACAACAAATGCCTCATCCTGAACGACTACATCCTGGAAAATAAACTGGACTTTCTCTGTCTCACTGAGACCTGGCAACAACCACTGGACTACTACACGCTCAACCTCACCACACCCAATGGATATTCTTACATCAATAAACCACGCTCGGAGGGCCGAGGTGGTGGAATTGCCGTTATTCACCGACAAGACATCAAGACCAACCTCATCTCCATCTCATCTGCTCCATCATTTGAACACCTGGCTTTTAAACTCTCTGGTCACACACAGTCAGTCATGGCTGTTGTCTACCGCCCTCCCAAACCACCCCCATCATTCCTGTCTGACTTCTCCTACTTTCTGACCCAGCTATGTTCCCTCTCCCCCTCAATCCTCCTCCTTGGTGATTTCAATATCCACATGGACTCCACTGACTCCATGCTAACCACTGACTTCACTGATTTACTCACCTGCTTTAACCTCACTCAACATGTCAACTTTCCTACCCATAACCGTGGTCACATTTTGGACCTTGTCTGCTCTACTGGACTAATTTTGCACCATCTCTCTGGCTCCGACCTCACTCTCTCTGACCACCTAGCCATCACTCTGACCATCAACATCCCCACCCCAGCACCAAGGCATTATCGCACTATCAACTTCCGTAAGCTAAACGCTCTTTCACCTACCTCATTCTCATCGACCCTCTCTGAAAAAATGTCCACTTCTCCCTTCGTTGACCTCCACACCCCTTCTGACCTCACTGACTACTACAACCACACTCTCTCCTCCTGCCTTGACCAACTTGCGCCTATAAAAACCAAAACAGTTTCTTTCACCCATTCTGCTCCCTGGTTTACCCCTGAACTCCGCCTGATGAAAACTCGTGCTCGCCAACTTGAAAGACTCCGCAATAAAACAGGTCTCACAGTTCACTCCCAGGCCTACAAGGACCACATACAACACTATAAAGATGCCCTCTCCCACGCCCGCTCCGCCTACTACTCTCAAATTATCCACTCTGGCTCCGGAAACCCAAAAGCACTCTTCTCTACAATAAACAAACTCCTCAGCCCCCTGAACACCACCACCCAGTCATTCACAATAGACAACTGCATCTCCTTCCTTTCATTCTTCCAACGCAAAATTGAAAACATCTACAACAGCTTGACCACCGCCGCACCCGCTCCCCCTCAAACCACCTGCCCCACCTTATCCTGCCATCCCCTGTCTCAATTCTCCCCAGTCTCCCCTACTGACCTCTCTGAACTCCTCATCGGAATGAAAACTGCCACCTGCACTCTTGACCCCATCCCCTCCAGCTTTGTCAAGGCCTCCCTTCCTGCTCTCTCTCCACTTATCATTGCAACAATAAACTCCTCCCTGTCTACAGGCATCGTCCCACCATCCCTCAAAATTGCTGCTGTTACCCCCATTCTGAAAAAACCTGGACTAAACCCTGACACCCTAAATAACTTCAGACCCATCTCCAACCTACCCTTTCTGTCAAATGTTTTGGAACGCGCTGTAGCCACTCAACTCAAACATCACCTCTCTGCCAATAACCTGTATGAAACATTCCAATCCGGATTCCGCTCCAACCACAGTACTGAAACTGCTCTCCTCAAAATCACCAACGACCTTCTCCTCTCCTCTGACGCTGGCAACCTCAACATTCTCATCCTCCTCGACCTCAGCGCCGCCTTTGACACCATCGATCACACCATCCTCCTCACCCGACTTGAAACCACCTTTAACATTACCGGCACTGCCCTCTCTTGGATTAAATCATACCTCTCTGACAGACGTCAGTTCATCTCCATCAATAACTGCAAATCCCCCACTGCTCCCCTCCCCCAAGGTGTCCCCCAAGGTTCAGTTCTTGGCCCCCTCCTCTTCATCCTTTACCTGTCCCCCCTCGGTCACTTAATCCGCCGTCATGGTCTCCAATTCCACTGCTTCGCCGATGACATCCAGCTTTTCATCTCCACCAAGTCCATCTCCACCACCACCCACTCTATCCTGACAAACTGCATCACTGAAATAAAATCCTGGCTTCAAATCAACTTCCTCAAACTTAACTGTGATAAATCTGAAATAATCATCATTGGCCCAAAAACGCTCACCAAGTCCACCCATAACTTTGCCCTCAACATCGACGGTTTCCCAGTATCCACCTCCCCTCACATCCGGAATCTTGGCATCATCTTTGACCAAACCCTCTCCTTCGACAAATACACTAAACAGATCACAAAGACAGCCTTCTTTCACCTGAAAAACATCGCCCGTCTCCGTCCATCCCTCTCCTCCGTGGCTGCAGAAACCCTCATCCACGCCTTCATCACTTCCCGTCTGGACTACTGCAATAGCCTCCTTTATGGTTCACCCTCAACAATCACCAATAAACTCCAATACATTCAGAACTCCGCTGCCCGTCTACTCACCCATTCCCGGACCCGTGACCACATCACCCCCGTCATTTACAAGCTTCACTGGCTCCCCATCTCCCAGAGAATCCAGTACAAAATCCTCCTCTTGACCTACAAAGCCCTCCATAACCTGGCCCCATCCTACCTGGCTGACCTCCTCTCCAGACACACTCCCACCCGCAACCTCCGCTCTGCTGGTACCAACCTCCTGACCCCCCCCCCATCCGGACCAAATTTAGATCCTGGGGGGACAGGGCCTTCTCCATCGCTGCTCCCACCCTCTGGAACTCGCTACCTCACACCATCAGAGACTCCTCCTCACTCACCACATTCAAAACATCACTCAAGACCCACCTCTTCAACACTGCATTCAACATTTAACCCGCAGCATCTAACCCCTGACTATCTCCTCTCCTTCTCCCTCCTTTGTGCTTTGAATATTTCCCTATTGATTCTTCTTTTTTTGCAATTGTTTTTATGTTTTGCTATGCATTATGTTTTGCACTCTGTCAAAGCGTCTTTGGGCTTCCTGAAAAGCGCTATATAAAATAAATGCATTATTATTATTATTATTATTATATATATATATATATATATATATATATATATATATATATATATATATATATATATATATATATATATATATATATGTAAATACATATGTAAATATATATATATGTAAATATGTATATGTAAATACATATGTAAATATATATATATATATATATATATATATATATGTGAATATGTATATGTAAATACATAATATGTAATTATGTAATATTATGTACATAATATGTACATATGTATGTGTATGTATGTACATACATATGTATGTATGTATACATACATGTATGTATGTATGTATACATATATATGTATGTATATACGTATGTATACATATATATACATACGTATGTATACATATATATACATACGTATGTATACATACATATGTATGTATGTATGACTGTATGTATGTATGTATGTATGTATGTATACATATACTGTATATGTATGTATATACGTATGTATATATATACATACATACGTATGTATACATACATATGTATACATATATATGTATGTATACATATGTATGTACATATGTATGTACACATATGTATGTGTACATATGTATGTGTAATATGTATGTATTATGTACATAATACATAATTATGTAAATATATATATGTAAATATGTATATATATAAATACACACACATACAGACATACTAATATGTCAATTTTGTCTTGTCAAAGTTGATCCAAGACATCTTATTAAATTTATTTTCCTGTATTGAGAAATAAGCACCAGTCTTAATAGGGTTGAAAGTGAAAATAAATACCTTAAACAACGAGATCACTTCGGAGATTGCAAGACATTTACCTGTAGTGTGAATGTGTCATATAAACAAGATAATATTCACACCGCCATACTCTTGGTGTGAAGTCGACTGTGCAAGAATCCCAATTAGGATTCAGTCGCACACTATTTCATTCACATTACAAAGAGGTCCCTCTGCCTTTGGTAATAAAATGATTCAAATCACACCAACATTGGTTGGCCCATGCCCATGGCCTGACAATGAGATACTTGTGACTTTAGCGGTACAGCGGGGTCCATTTAAACGGTGCCAAATCGCCCCATACCCAATTCTTCTTTTTCTTCTTCCTCGCGTCAGGTGTCTCAGTGCAGCTACCCATGCTGGAGTGGCTCGTGGCGCTGTTAATGCTCGAAACGCTGTCTGAAGAATGTTGGCGTCGCATTCGAGCATCAGAGGACTGGCTTGAGCTTGCACTCCCTATATGATGGGCCAGGGAAATGGGCACAACATCCAAAAAGAAAATCGTTTGAATTTTAGTCATTCTTTATACAACGCCATTGGAAGAAAAGCATGCACATGCAAGATAATGATATTTCATGTTAAGTGTATAGAGTTGAAATTTCATTCCGAGAAAGATAAAATGTCTGAAATGATATTTGAGGATCCAAAACCTAATACTGTTCATTTTTTAGCCCATTGTTATTCATTTTTGTTCATTCATTTTTAGCCCGCCCCTTGTGCAGCAAGAGACGGGGTTTTGTAATCACTTGTGTGTGTGTGTGTGTGTGTGTGTGTGTGTGTGTGTGTGTGTGTGTGTGTGTGTGTGTGTGTGTGTGTGTGTGTGTGTGTGTGTCTGTCTGTCCTCGACGCAACTTTTTTTTTTACCATTTGAGTTATTGTCATCAAATTTTCACCAAAGCTCTATAATGATAATGTGGGGAAGACAAATTAATAATTTTGTTAAAAGGTTAAAGGTCAGAGTCACCTAAAATCATCAATTTTCATCCAATTGACCTGAAATTAAAATTTACCATTTGAGTTTTGTCATCAAATTTTCAGCAAAGCTTTAATATGAGAATATGGAGAAGGAAAATTAATAATTTGGTCAAAAGGTCAAAATCACATCAAATTTAAAGAATTTGCATATTAGGTCACAGAATAGGTTCACCAATCAAAAGCTAAAAGCAGATTGTTTTTTTTTTTAATCAAAAGGCCAAAGGTCAAGGTTGCATAAAATCACCAATTTTCACCCGATTGACCTGAAATGTAAAGAATGTGCCGATCAGGTCACTGAATTGGTTCACTAATCAAAACGTAGGAGTTGATTGGTTTTTTAGATGAAAAGGTCAATGGTTAAGGTTGCATAAAATCGTCCATTTTCATTTTGTATTTAAAATATATATATTTTCGTTATTTCCAGCTTACGGAAGAAGAAGAAGAAGAAGAAGACGTCTGAATACAAACGGACATGCAGACGGGCTTTGCATTTTCAGATACTTTCTAGTCTCATGGAATACTTTTGAGTCCCTCTATTGACCAGCACTTTTCTAAGACTCTTCCAATTATAGTAGGATGCTTTTTTGTCCATATGTATGGTAGAAGGTTCTGTAAAGGTGGGAATGCATGAGCCAACATATTGTCTAGAGCGAGTTCATTGAGGTTGTGTACAACCATTGTTCAATACAAGACAGCCTGCTTCCAGTGACAGCATACAGACAGTTTCCATATAAAGGGTTGTTCAACAACTTCCAGACAAAAAAGACTTCTCTGACCCCAGAACTCTCAAGCAGCTGAGCTCTTTAGCTAATGGAATCGACATGGCATGTTGAACTACAACATTCCATGAAATGCACAACAAATTATATATGATGTTGTGGATGGCAAACACCAGCTAACAATGTCTGACCTGACAGGAAAAAACGTTGCATACAGAAAATTGAGGATTTAATTAAACACTCAAACTAAAACTAACGAACGAAAAAAGTAACTCACGAAAAATAAAACGAACGGAAAAAACCCCACTCTACTCGAACTAAACTTGAAAATGACAGTTGAAAATATTTGTATATTTTATTAACTTGTGTTCTCCATATTCTCACAATAAAGGTTTGTTGAAGATTTGATGATAAAAGCTCAATTTGTGAAAATGTTTTGCCTGGACACACACACTGAAGCTGAATGGTAAATAAATAAATACAGCAACATGGAAGCGATAAAAAAAAAATGGACCATCTTGCACTTGACCCCCTGCGGCATAGCTAATAAGGCCATAGTCGTGATGACTTTCCTCTTTCACATTTTGATCCAGTATTTAAGCGACGGAGCCACTTCAATATCTGGCTATGTCCGTCCATCAAAATATGAAGAAGAAGAACCTTTCTAGCCTACAGCGTATAATTCTAAAGGGTTCTAAAGTGTAATTCTAGAGGGTTTCAAAGGCTAATTCGAATGGTTTATAGAGGGTAATTCCAAAGGGTTCTAAAGGGACTGTATAGTTCTAAAGGGTAATTCTAAAGTGTTCCATTTTTTTTGTATACTAAGTCGAGGCCGGTGTAAGAGCTAAAGGGTCGTTATAAAAGGGAATTCCAAAGGGTTCTAAAGGGTAGTTTTAAAGGATAATTTTAAAGGGTAATTCTAAAGAGAAATATTGAAGGGTAATTCTAAATGGTTCTAATGGGTAATTCTAAACTAAAGGGTTTTGTTCTTTTCTCGGCTTTGCCTATTTCATATTACAATGTCAAACTGAACTGATTCCTTCGGACACGAGTGCTATTTTTTATTGGTGTTCTCCATATTGTCATAATAAAGGTTTGTTGAAAATTTGATGAAAAAAGTTTAAATGTTGACTGACTGACTGACACACACACACACACACACACACACACACACACACACACACACACACACACACACACGCACACACGCACACACACATGCAAAACCCCATCTTCTGCTGTGCGTGGCTGACAAATGCTGTGATATAAAAAGTTCATTTCTTATTTCTTTGTGTGTGTGAGTCATACCTTTGCGGGAGGGCTCTGGAGTGTTGATGACTCCACTAATGGCAGCCTGAGCTGCAGCATTCTGTCTCTTCAACATCTCAATGGTCTTCCTCAGTTCATTCAGCTCAGAGTCCTTTCAGCGAGAGAAATACAAAAGATCAGAATGGCAAAAAGGCCAATCGTATGGTATCAACATTCTTTTGGCCACGTGGTATAAAGGTATACAATATTTTGGACTACATTCAGACCAATATCGGATTAAGTTCAAAATGTAAAGCTGACCGCATAACCCCAAACAACCATCATGAGGAAAATGCCAGGGGCATAGAAAAGGCTGTTTTATATGGTATGTGCCATGCGGCAAACTCGAGAAAAGAAGGGACATTCTGCAGCTTATGGAAAATGCCAAACAATACAGAAGAAGGGATATTCAAAAAAATCTTATGTGCATGCTGGACTACCCTTGTGTTCTGAGGAGGAACCAAGTAATGCTCTCGAAAAGTTCATATAAAGAGGCGCCAATTTGATTCATACAGCTACACGAAGAAGTAGATTTATTTTATTTGCCAGATGTAGGGTACCCCTTTATATGAACTTTTCTAGAGCATTACTTGGTTCCTCCTAAGTGACTCACAAGATAGATGTAATACTTGTACCTTCTGTTCTGCAGACATTGTGAGACTCTGTAAGCGACTTGTCATGTTGGCCAGGCTTTGCTCAAAGGCAGCTACTAGGTGGGCCTGCTGGGAACATATGGGGATAATCAAGAACTACCATTATGGCTAAAAGAAGTTCAAAATTATCCAGTAGATCAAAGATGACCATTTACACCAACCACAATTATTACAAGCATTTGGATTTATTTGTTCCTCGAGTGAGACTCTAATAGGAAAGAAAACGCAAAAACGCAAATAAAAAATCATTATCTGATGCAAGAACAAGATGCAAAAGGTGCAAGACAAGGCAATTGTGAACTGCCACAAAAAAATATCCAAAATGCTTAGGCCTGAAAAAGCACTTGCATCTGGGGATTTTATATTAAAAAACAGTAGTTCTCCTGCTTTTTACCGACTACCATTTCTAGGAGGCAAATGTGCATCTGGTTTTAAAGAGTTTACTGCTGTTCAGCTCACCATATCTCAGAGGGAAAGATAAGTCTTAGAGTTGATACAGAGTTTTTGTTTGAGATTGTTGACCATTCCCTTCGATTAAGGACGATTGGCCTCATGGCCAAATATTACGCTGTCAAGTCTTTATGGCATAGATGCTCTGTTCAGATGTAAAGGTGAAAATCTGTACCACGATCGGCCAATGAGATGATAAACTATACGTTGTCCTCACACTGATTGGCTGGCACACCAACCAAACGATTGGGTCATTTTGTACGACAGAAAGAGCAAATGCAGATAAGAGCATACACATAGATTATGGAAAGGCATGTGATGAGAGCGAGATGTAATGAGTTAATCTGCTTGTTAAAAAGTAAATAAGAAACCCCAATGACATCATCCAACCTTCCAGACAATATGCTCAAATCGTGTCCCGCAAATTAAAGCATTCCCTTTGATCATTCCGTATCCCATATGACTTCTCATGCACCGGAATTAACACGGATTTATTGAGACGTAGAACCATTCCATCAAAATTTAATAAGCAGTCTCCAGAAAATAATCATTAAAAAATAAACCACTGTTGTCATTGTGATGTCTCACTACCTATGTCAAGGGGCGTTGAGAGGGCGCGTCAGACAGGGTCGCTGCCTCGGGCCCGGGGTCCGCTGAGGGGCCCGAGCTTCTGCTGTAATTTTTTTTTAAACAGTACAGTGAAACCCCTCATCGGTTCATCCTCACTTCCTCATCGTTACATTTAAACCCAGCGAGTGATTTTGCTTTCCTTGCCGGAAACAAAACAACATTTACCGGTACCACTGTTAATGGTTCAGTTTCAAACTACATTAAATCGTTATTATAACCAGAAATGTGCGTTACAAAGAAATAGGTTTGTTTCCTTTGTCCAAAAAAAATTATTAACCATCTTCTCAAGTATTTTTTTGCCAATCTTATGGAGAAATAGTATTCAACAGTCGAGGGTGCGAATTGACCCGATTGATCGAAACGTCTCGCTATCTCCTTTATTTACAACCATATGGCTAAATAAAAGTGACCATTTGTTAAAAAATATACACTATCGGTCAAAAGTTTAGGTACACCCAACATTTTTTGTTATTTTACTGTTTAATGTGCAAAATGAACGTAAAATGTGAACAAAACTCTTACCAAAGATATATATGCTTATCTACTGCTAATATATTGTGCTTCAATGCATCTTTCTTGTGCGAAACGTAGGTTTAATGCAATTTTTGGAAATAGGTCGAAATCCGTGGCTTAGTGATTTAGTCAGTGGATTTCGTGGTCGAAATCCTAAACTGACTAAATCAAAACACTAAATCCAAACTGAAACACGAAGTTAATGTTATTAATGTTTCATCTCAGGAGCAACAACTGTTTACAAATACTCTGCTCTGTGTAGAATGAATGTTTGTGCTTCGTTTCTTCATCACGTGCATTGCTTATTATTGCCAGGCGTTGAAAAAAAATGTTTACAGATAGGCCAGCCATACAATCGAATGTTTTTTTTGTTTCAGATTGCATGAACATGGGTGCCAAAGCTCAGCTAATGCCAGAAAAAAGACAAGAAATTGTAACTTTGAGAAAAGAAGGCCAATCCTTGAGACAAATTGCAAAAAATTACAAGTGTCAGTAAATGCAGTTGCTTGTGCCATTAAGCGACATAACGAAAATGGTTGAAATGCAGATAGAAAACGTTCTGGTCAACCAAGAATCACAACAGAATTGCAGGACAATTAATCTGAATCACCAGTCTGCGCAACAGATGTCTTACAGCACTGGATATTAGAGCACAGCTCAACAGCTCCAGCATTGCAACTGTTTCAAGGCCTTGTTTTCTCAAAGTTACAATTGCCTTTTTTTTCCTGGCATTAACTGAGCTTTGGCACCCATAATCTTTCTTGAGTAACCCACATTTCAAAGTTGGCCTCCAAAGCCAGCCACCGACTGGGTATCCATTGTACAAAGTCCTTCCTTGGCACACCTGAACTCCTATCTACCTACAAGGCTTTCATCTGAAACTTGATGGAGTATTGCTTTCCCCTCTGGGCTGGCTCCTCTGCCTCACATCTTGCTCAGCTTAACGACGTGGAAACCAAGGCCTTCAAGATCATAGTAATCTCCTGCAGTGAAGCGGAGTCTATGGGTCTATCACTTTGCCATCACAGACACGTCGGTGGTCTCTCTGTCTTCTACCTCCTCCTTTTTGGTCTTGCACCTTCTGCTCCGATTTGTCTTCCCCAGGCTTCTGCAGGGCTCACACCTTTTACCATCAACCCCTTCTGGTGAAACTACCTTCATCCAGGATCACTGCTCACATCCACTCATGTGTTCCTCTTTTTCCCACCTGTATAATCAGCTTCCACATCCTCTGGTCTTCAAGATGACTGTTCATCACCATCTCAGTTCATCCGCAATCCAAGACTATGATCTCTTCTACCCTCGTTAACTGCACCCAAATCGCTCCTACTTCCAATTTTCCCTCCTCAGAGTTTCCTTTTGTGTCCATCTTATCCACCCCATGCATGCGTGATTTGCGTCCTGTTTTGTCTGTTATGTCCTCATCCATCCATTCAATGTACGAGCTCTTCCGCGAGCCTCGAGTATCCAAAAACAGGTGGGAACACTCCACCGATCTGGGCTTTATGGCAGAATGGCCAAACGGAAGCCAAACAGTTCAATCTTAGTTTCATCAGACCACATAATCTTGTTTCTCACAGTCTGAGTCCTTTAGGTGCTTTTTTGCAAACTCCAAGTGGGCTTTCATGTGTCTTTTACTTAGGAGAGGCTTCCGTCTGGCCACTCTGCCATAAAGCCCAGATCGGTGGAGTGTTGCAGTGATGGTTGTCCTTCTGGAAGTTTCTCCCATTCCCACACAGGATCTCTGGAGCTCAACCAGTGACCATCGGGTTTTTGGTCGCCTCTCTTACCAAGGCCCTTCTCCCCCGATTGCTCAGTTTGGCCGAGCGGCCAGGTCTAGGAAGAGTCCTGGTTGTTCCAAACTTCTTCCATTTAAGAATTATGGAGGCCACTGTGCTCTTGGGAACCTTCAATGCAGTAGAAATATTTTTGCACGCTTCCGCAGATCTGTGCCTCGACACAATCCTGTCTCTGAGCTCTGCAGGCAGTTCCTTTGACCTCATGGCTTGGTTTTTGCTCTGATATGCATTGTCAGCTGTGAGACCTTATATAGACAGGTGTGTGCCTTTCCAAATCATGTCCAATCAATTGAATTTACCACAGGTGGACTTCAGTCAAGGTGTAGAAACATCTCAAAGATGATCAAGAGAAATGGGAGGCACTTGAGCTAAATTTAAAGTGTCATAGCAAAGGGTATGAATACTTACAGTCACGTGAAAAAGTAAGTACACCCCATGTAAAGTTTTGACTTTTTCAACATATTACAACATACAGCTATTTGATCTTCATTTCAACAATATTGATAGATAAAGGTGATATAATATAACAAATATCATGAAATATTTACATTTTGTAGTCCATTGTATAATTTAAATAAACATAAATGCAAATTTCGCATGTGGAAAAAGTAAGTACACGCGTGGCTCTAATAGGTGGTATTGCCCCCTTTGGCAGAAACAACCTCAAGTAGGCGTTCCTTATAACAGTCTACCAGTCTCTGACATCGACTGGGAGAAATTTTTGCCCACTCCTCCATGCAGAATTATTTCAGCTGTGCGATGTTTGAGGGGTTTATTACATGCACAGCTCGTTTCAAATCCCCCCCACAACATCTCGATGTTTTCAGCCATTCCTTGGTGGATTTACTGGTATGTTTAGGGTAATTGTCATGTTGCAAGGTCCACCTTCGGTTGAGCTTCAACTTTCCGACAGATGGCCTCACATTATCCTCAAGCACCCTCTGGTACAATGAAGAATTCATAGTGGATTATATGATGGTGAGCTGCCCAGGCCCTGATGCAGCAAAGCTGCCCCAAACCATAATATTTCCACCACCATGCTTTACAGTTGGTATCAGGTTATTGTGGTCAAATGCTGTCTTTGGTTTTCGCCAAACATGTCTTCTGGTACTGTGGCCAAATAGCTCCACCTTTGACTCATCTGTCCAGAGCACATTGTTCCAGAATTGCTGGTCTTTGCCTCGGTGTTCATTGGCAAACTTTAGTCTTGCCCTGATGCTCTTTCTGGACAGCAAAGGTTTCCTCCTGGCACACCTCCCATGTAGATCAAATTTGTGCAGCGTCTTTCTAATGGTAGACTCGTGCACTTTGACATCAACAGTGGCAAGAGCTACCTGTAGGTCCCGTGATGACATTCTGGGGTTCTTAGACACTTCTTTCAGCATCTTGCGGTCTGCTCTCGGCCTGAACTTGCTGGGGTGGCCTGGCCTGAACAAGTTGGCAGTTGGTTGGAATCTTCTCCACTTGTAGATGATCTTCCAGACAGTCGAATGATTGATTTCAAATTGTTTGTAGATCTTTTTAAATCCCTCCCCAGACTCGTAGGCATCTATAACCTTCTTTCTGAAGGCCTCAGAGAGCTCTTTTGATCTAGGCATGGTGACGCCGCACACTTCAACAACATAGCAAACAAACTAAATGTCTGAGATTTAAATAAGACAGGTTCCTCCAAGATCCTCTCTGATGACGTTCTAATCATTTGCACCTGAGCTGTTGCACTTGATTCTAATTTTAGGCATTCGAAGTAGTGATAAATGTAGGGGTGTACTTACTTTTTCCACATGCGAAATTTGCATTTATGTTTATTTAAATTATACAATGGACTACAAAATGTATATGTTTCATGATATTTGTTTTATTATATCACCTTTATCTCTCAATATTGTTGAAATGAAGATCAAATAGCTGTATGTTGAAATACGTTGAAAAAGCCAAAACTTTACATGGAGTGGACTTACTTTTTCATGTGACTGTATGTAAATGTGATATTTCAGTTTTTTCCTTTTAATAAATTTGCAAAACTTTCTAAAATCCTGTTTTCTCTTTGTTATTATGGGGTATTGAGTGTAGATTGATGAGGGAAAAAATGAATTTAAACGATTTCAGCATAAGGCTGCAACATAACAAAATGTGAAAAAAGTGAAGGGGTCTGAATACTTTCTGAATGCACTGTACGTTTTCCAATCGGCCCTTTACCGGATATTGTTGCAGGTCAGACCATAGTGGGGTCTTTCTTGCTTATTCATTATGACTTGTAATGTAAACAAATAAGTACAACACACAAATACATCCCCACCATAAAGGTGCTTCATATTTTAAAAAATGTGTCCAACAACATTAGCATTTTTCAAAACTGGGTCGTTGTGGGAATGCAAACATTTGCCTCACCCACCATATTCAGTGGTTTTAATTTGAGGTGACTTCCACACACTTATTCTCCAACAATGTAAAACTAAGTTAGGGGAAGACAGTTTTGATCTGCAGTAGATGCATGGCATGATCCTGAGATGATTATATATTGTCGATGCTTGAATTGCAAATGTAAATTATAAACAAGGATGATAGACAAGGAACTTGGACATGGGGGAGGCATTGGCCCCTCAATCACGCATGCACTTCATCACCACCACAACAATTCAACCTACCAGTTTATCAACTTAATTTCACTGGGGGTGGAGGGTTTGTTAGGGTGATGAATGAACAAACACCGACGACACATTCACCATGATTAAACCCTCTCAATGACATCACAATCACTACACATGCACACAATCACGGATTCACCCATCCATGCACGAGCGACCTCACTGTCCTGTCAATATCCATGTATCCCTCTAAGAAAATTCCAGTTTAAACCACTCCACTGTTTCTGCTGCTACTATCTTTGAAATGGGACCATCCATGCATTAACTACTGGGTGAAAGAATGTCAATGGTGTGCAAGTTAGCTGGTACCATACATACCCTGGCATTATCAGCAGGTTTAAAGGTCAGTACTGCAATTGCCTGAGCTGGATTTGGAATTCCCATCTGATTAACGTATTCACATTTTTGTCATATCAGTACTTGGATGACTCTTTGCTATGCATTCAAATTCCACAAAACTTGCCTTAAATGTCAAACAAACCGTTGGTATGTAAATATCTTGCCATAGTCTATACCAGGCCAAGTAAAATAAATTATTAGTTTCTCCTCTCCGACTGCTTCCCTTTTTGATGACCGCCTCTTTTCTTTTGATATTCACTATTTTATGTCCAGATATTAAAAAACAAGAGAAAAATGACCACAGTGTGGTCACCAGTTGCGATGTGTAGAATCATGAGGATATCCGTTGCAATATGCACTACCAAATTCGACCAGTCATTAAATTATACGCATGCACTCGCGTCTTTTTGTCTTTCAGTTCTGGTCTTGTCCTTTGTTTTGCGACGCAACATGCTTCATCAACTGATTACATATAATGTATGGACGTGAATGTTATTTTTGTTAATGTTAATGTTAATTCATTAATGTTATTTATTAATGTTAATTCTGGGTGGCAGAGGGATAATTTGAAACGGGCTTGGTCGGTAGGGGAAGTCCGAGTGTATGCACATGCGGTATTCAATAATTACACCTAGTTTGTGTCAAGTTCTGTGAAACGAGATTTATATGAAAACATTCATGTTGTCTTTGTTGCTAAATTTATTCTGGTTTCTTCAAACAAATCACGATTTTCGTCCGCGATGTTCTTACCTCATACCAACGCACGTCCGAGTGTATGTGCATGCGCTATTCAACAAGAGAAAAATGACCACAGTGTGGTCACCAGCTGCGACGTGTAGAATCATGAGGATATCCGTTGCAATATGTTCTTACCTCATACCAACGCACGTCTGAGTGTATGCGCATGCGCTATTCAAAAAGGCACCCCAACAACAAGAACAACAACGCGGTCCTCTCATCGAGCTGCTCGTCGCAGCTAAAAAAATGTTTGTCACAGGAGTCTGGAACCCAGACCAATAATTATTTTGTGGTCCCTATAGGTGTAGCGAGCGCTCATGCAATTGAAATTGATCCCGTCTGCAAGTACGCTTGGTCACGCCACACCGTGCGCTCAGCAAATGCCATTTTCGAGAGATGTCATGTGCATAACGTGTGCATTTAAGGTAGCCAGCCAAGAAGCTCGAGCGATAACATGAGAATTAACAATCTCAAGAACAAACTTTCTCAGTAGCTTTAATTGAGCTACTGATGAAGTACAGTAGACCTAGGTCTTTAAATGATCTTCATTTGTGTATCCATCTGTAATGCTGGCAGTATTGGGTATATAACCACAATAATTTGTAATGGTGTATGCCTGTATGGGATGGGTGTTGGTAATATGATAGTAAGAGTCTTTGGTCTCTTGACTGCACTATGTGGCGGTCATCTTGGAAAAAATATCAAAAATCTGGAAAATATCAAATAGTAATTTGCCCGCTCCTCCTTTTTTTGAAAAGGCCAGACAAGAAACTAATACTGTAAAATATTTTACTTGGCCTAATTATTAAAACAATAAACCCAGACTTTATATCTTCTGTACTGTAGAATTGGCTCGACCGTTGTTCTATTGAATCCTGCCAACCGCTCGCCTTGCACATAAAGGCTGACCATCTTAGCCATTGTACCCTCTCGGCTAATACTTTGGATAACTGTCAGTTGCATTGAGCCAGGGTCCATCATGCCTACAGTAGAGTAAAACCACCGAGCTTGTGACAGTGTGAAGACATAATTATGAAAATAAAGACGAATGAATAATCCCAAAATGAAGTCATGGCATTGTAATGAGATCAGTACGTGGCCTTCTCTGTCTGGCAGCAAAGGCTGGGAGTCGTCAGTATTCCACAGAACCAAGTCAAGCGAACTAACATTCGGTGCCACTTTTTCCTTAGCAACATCTTTGCACCTCAAGTATCGAAGTCTCTGTTGTCATGTACCCCAAGGCAAGATAAGCTATTGTAGCAAATATTGAACAGAAAACTATTGCCATATCAATTAAGCTTACTTTCAACATAATTTGAAAATGCTGTACATTATTTTCTTATTTGAAGGACAATCTGCTGATGATCGTTGAAACAAAAGCAAAAAAAAAAAAATAACACCAAATAATGAAAAACTAATGACCTCGAACTTCATACTCTTGAAACACAATCCCCTTCAAACTAATTCCATGCTTCTCCTTCCAATATTTGTTTGGCTTTCTCTCCTCTTTGGCCCCCATTAATGACACCCCTTTGTGCATGTGATATGGAGTTTGCCAGACCCGTCCCAGCTTTGCTCGTCTGTGCCATGTCCTATTAAATGCTGGGCACCGAGCAAGGAAGCAGCATGTACTAATTTAAAAGTCTTTGGTGTGACTCAGCTGGGGTTTGAACCACAGACGTTCTAGACTCAGAGCAGATGCTCTAACCACTACATCACTGAGTCTGGTGTATGTACACACACACACATGCACACACACACACATGGCGGTGCTGAGCAAGACGGACAAGTGTAGATTCTGCAAGACAGAAACAGAAAGTATGAGCCACCTGCTCTCGGGATGCAAAAAACTATTATCAGAACAACTGTACACACAACGGCACAACAAAGTAGGTAAAGTGATTCATTGGCATATCTTCAAAAATTTAAATATCTCAGTACCAGAAATCTAGCTTGGTGTTGGCTTAGCGGTTAGGGTGCCGGCTTGGGATCCAAGGATCCTGGGTTCGAATCCCGGTCGATCGCTGAATTAACGCCAGGGGGGTTGACTCAGCCTGACATCCTTCGGAGGTCGGCAAATTGAGTTTGCTGGTAATTCCCTGTGTGTCGCAAGAGGCGACTAACAGGGTTGACGGCAGGAAGGGCATCCGGCCATAAAACATTGCTTCAAAAAAAAGGGGACCATGGTGCCCCAAAAAAGGCCAACCCCTGCTCTGTGGGGAAAAATGGCCTCTAAAGGTGGTTAGTACCAGAAAACTCATGGAAACACGAACCAAGGGCAATCATTGAAAATGAGGGCGTCATGCTCACGTAAGACCTGATGATTCCATCGAGCGTGAACATAGAAAACAAAGCTTTGCATCCGGATATTGTACTCCGGAACAAAAAGGAAAAAACAGCATTGATGATTGAGATATCAGTACCCAGCGATTTTGGTCTAAACAACGCAGAAATCCAAAAAATGATCAAATACCAGGACCTCAAAAATGAGGTCAAGAGATCTTGGAAGCTGAAAGTATCAAAATTGACCAGTGATAATTGGAGCAACAGGAATGATGAAGAAGAACCTCACTGAGATTTTGAAAACCATCCCCGGAAATATTACCACAAACGAACTACAAATGGAGGCAATCCGGGATTCGGTGACGATCCTGAAAATATCCCTTGGAACAAAACTCTGAAAAAGTTGAACAGCTTGGTCCATGAACCGTGAACCCTTACCGAAGAAGAGGTGGATACTTTGGATCCTGAGAGGACTCCGTTCCACCTCCTGAAATACGCAAATGAAGATAACAACCAACAACACACACAGTATATATTGCACTTCAACATAAGCATCAATTAACTTATTTATCAAATTGTTTAAGTGGAGATTCTTGCTTTTTTTTTTTAAACTTAATCTCATACTATCCCTCGGATACACCTCCTCAATACTAGAAAATCAACACAGTAGGGACACGTCAGTTGTACGAAGTACTATAACATAATTCAAAAGCTAAAAAGCTGCCGTAATGTCAATTTACAACATATTCATCAACTACCTGATTGAAAACGCGGCATGAGACGACTTTTGCCCTGATAAATGCACTTGCGCTGACCTTCATATAGTTTAATGATTTTTCAGCCACCACATAACCAGCCATATATGCCATCATCCGCAGGAGCAAGCATAAATTCATCTTTACAGGCACTGGGCAATGCTCTGCTGATGTGGTTGTTATAAATGCTGAAATACACATTACAAACACCTCATTTATATTTGTTCAGAAAGTCAAGATGAAAAATGAAAACAAAACATTTTTCATGCTTCACATTGCTGATGAAATTCACTTTGCCAGGTTTCATGTTTGCCGGGTTTGAGTACATCTGCCTGAAGAACACATAATAAGAGACCTGAAAAGTATAAGTTTTGGACTTCTCTATTATTGACCTGAAGACCACATGACAAGTTAAAAAACAAGGTAAAAAGTAATTAAAAACAAACATAGCTCATGCAGTTAGCACACCATTGGAATTAAACAATACATCAGTTTGAGAGCCTCCCCTACCTGGTGTGTCGGTTTGGCATCGCGGTTCCCATCCTGAAAGGTGGCAATATGAAGGACGCGGCATGCCGAGGTGGCTTCTGCTATGAGCTGATGGCACGATGCCTCATGGCAAGCGGGAGGGTAATAATTCAAGGAGTGCCACGGCAGACCATTTGCATTACTTCTGGACATCATGCGAGAGCAGCTCAGACTCTCAGGAGCTTTGCTTTAAAAGCTGCGCAGAAAGATGTATTCCACAATGATCGGAGCATGTGGCTGTGCGCCACCCTTCCCAAAGAGCAAACGGTTCTCTATTCCAGTTATATTACTCATGTTTGCCGCCAAATTTGAGCGAAGGAAACATGCCGAGCGACTTTATAATCCATGCCCACTGTGCATCTTCTTAAATTCCAGGATGAGGAAAACAAAGGAAACCTTTTGCTCCCTCTCATGCACAGGCACGGTTGCACTAACACTCCCTGCAATTGAATCAAACAGCCATTCAGTATGGAATACTCTCCACACCTGCAAGATGACAATCATCTGTCGCTATTCTCGCTTTCCCGTGAGCATCATTTCTCCCCAACGCATCCCGCTGCAGTCATTGCATGACACGCACGATGAGTTCGGATTTTCACCAACTGTCTTCGCAACACCCACCACCCTCACACCTCCCCAGGCCTTTCCTCCAAATTTTCTCTTTTGCTTTCTTAGCCCTTGCTTTTGCTTTTCGACTCAAAATATCTTTAACTCCCCCAATGCCGTCCGTATCACCTCCTGCTAATAATCACACAGCAGCAGCTCCCTCATTCCAATAAATCTAAAGCACAAATATTTGTGTAAAGTGCAATAGGACTAAAGCCAAGAGATGAACGCAACATGCTTTTATTGCAATAACAAGTTAAACAAGCACAGGCAGGATCACTTGAGCTGGTTGAATCGCTCCTCCTCCCATCCTCCTGAAATTGCTTCGGCATTATGAAAACAGCTTCAAAGAGTCGATTTCCCACCTAGAGGAAGCAGCCTGCTACAGGCCGTGGTGCGGCAACATGTAAAATAGCATACTATCGGGAGAAGCCATGGAACGCACTGTGGAGGAATTGCAGGTTAGATGGAGAGTAATGTCTTTTGCAACTATACGAGTATACGTATAGGTGCAAAATCCCACAATGATGCTGAGTGCGTTACACGGCTTCACATAGCTCATGTGAAGCTCATGTCCTACATCTCAAAAAAAATAAAATAAATAAAAATCAAATAAGCGGGTTCTTCATCATTCCTGTTGCTCCAATTATCACTGGTACAATTTCGATGCTCTTCAGCTTCCAAGATCTCTTGACCTCATTTTTGAGGTCCTGATTTTTGGTCATTTTCTTGATTTCTGCATTGTTTAGGCCAAAATTGAAGTCATGTTTGATAGTAGTATAGCTACTGTCACAAAAAGATGGGATATATGTGGGGATAATTGAAACTGCTCAACAAATGAGATACTTACAACATTTCTAGAAGTGGAGCTTTGTCATTTTCATGATAGCGTCCCTTTACTTTCAAAGCATTTTGCTCCATTTGTCATGAAAACTGTCTATGCCAGTAAAATAAAAGTTTTCAGATTGCTCTCTGGACTATGTTTCGGTTTCTTCAGTCATTTCCTTCTTGTCGGCAGGCATGCCGGTGGGACCTCAAATGTCCAAACCGATAATAGTCACTATTTGGTTGCACAGGGAGAAGCATTTCAAAGCCAGTCAGGAATGTCAGGCTGCACAATATAGAGGCCTTGCACACAGGTGCATTGGCCTGAATGAGGAGTACGTCTTCGGTAAATACCTCTCGTTGCATCTCCTCAATGCCCTGCCTCAATTTTTGCATGAGGCTGGAATGATATTCCACAGTGATTTTTATTTTGTATACAGTCAAGACTCATGGAAGAGCTTGAACACTGCATGGATCTGGATGCAAAAAAACAAAAGCAACAGGAGAAAAAGGTGTGGGGGGGGGGGGGGGGGGAGTGGGATAAGGGGCAAAAAGGCAGGGTTGGAGGTCAAAATAGAGAGAGACTTGGATAAATAAGGGAAATGTGGAGGACCAAGGGGTACAGGAGGACACATGGGGTGGACAAGATGGATAGTTTCATGTTTGAAACGCTGATATTCATGTCCGTTTCATATAGCTGAAAACGCAAACTGTCAGGAAGGAAAAACTGGAAATTTGGGAGGAGGTGAGCTTGGGATGGCGGTGGGAGGGAGGGGGGGGATTTAACGGGGTTAGAAAAGATCATGGTTTGGGATGAGAGCTGATCTGAGATGGTGGTGAACAGCTGTCTTGAAGGCCAAGAGGGAAAATAGCTTGAAGAGGACGTGGAATTTGGTCCCACAGGTGGGGGGAAAAAAGAGGAACAAATGAGGGGAGGTGAGCAGTGATTATGGATTTTTGGAGTTTCACCAAAAGGAGGTTGATGGTGGAACACATGCGCACAGCATAAACCTGGAGGAGGGGGTAGGGGGGGGCAAAACATGGAAGGAGCAGAGGGTGCAAGGCCAGAAAGGAGTTGGTTGAAGATAGAGAGCCCACCGACCTGTTTGGTGAGGCAAATAGTCCATTAGCAGGATTCCATTGACTGCATCCAAGAAAATCTAGGACATGATTTTGCCATGTTGAGTGTCTTCTACCTTTTTCTTCTCTTCTTTAGGACATGAGTTGAATGGCAGGTACAAAAGCTATCGCATAGTAGCGATCCAATTCTGGATCATGGATTGATTTCCATAGCAATGTCCATTATGGTTTCATTTTGTAACATTTGAACAATATAAATTCATGTTACATATTTGATGGATTAGTGAAAAAAAATTTAGGGAAGAAAACGATAGGGCAGAAAAAAGTGGATGTTTAAGGAAAATACAGCAGGAAAACTCAATATATACCACAAAATAAATAGGTATGGGTATGAAATAAGAGGACTCTTTGAATATGGTAAAGTTGTTAACATCAACTTTTACCATGTCGATGTTACCTCTTTTTGTTTGTAGCCAAGGTAATTTGCCAAGCCAAGGTAATCACGTAATCACCTTGCCACATACATCCCAGACGAGAATATGTATGTACATGTATTAAGCTAATGCTGTCTGTATGTCTGTCGCACCCTGAAACACAGAAACGTTCCACGGAAAGCAAAAAAGTTATGAAGTAAATGTTGCTTCAAATTAATCCAAACATATGGGAAAATAAAAACCTTTTCAATCAGACAGAAAAATTGAACCCGGGTGGTGTATAGGCAACAGATTGCTGCCTCGATCGCTCCCAAAATTTTTTTCTTAACGTTAATAAATATCCAACCTCCCATTTTTGAGCTAGCTCTTTCACCCAGCCCAAGAAGAAAAGGCTTCCATTTTTTTTATTTTTATATTGTGGTATTTTTACCACGGTCTTCCACTAGTTTTTAATAAATATGCTGATACTCCTACATGGACAATCATGACGAAACACATGGAATATGCCCCGATCCATTTCTCCCACACACCTGTGTTCACCATGTGTGAACTGATGAACCCCTCTCCCCCTTTTCCCCACGTGTGCAAAATACACATATGGTCCATATCTCGAGCTGTGATTTTCAATTAAAGCTGGAAAATATTGTTTCCGTATCCTCCAATCCCACCAATTTGATGACAAACAGCAGACAAAGATGGGCTTTTGCTTTCTCTCCTCTCAATGGCTTCAGTATTGTTACGGTCTGTGACCTTTCTTTTCTTCTTCCTCCTCCCCCCCCCGTGAGTTATACCAAGTGGTTTGGTCCATGTGTATAAAGCCTATGATTGGCTGTAGGGCAGGGGACTGGGGAGGGGCCAGGAAGGTGATTCAGAGGAGGGAGAGTGGCCATTTTGGAAGAGGCCTCATGGAGGAGTGCCTTTTCGTGTGCTTGTAGAGTTTTCAGCGGAAATCTCTCCACCTGAAGGTTGTGCCGGATCAACCCCTGCGGCCACCTCGGTACCTGAAAGTTGACTTGTGCCGGATCCACCCCTGCGGCCACCTCTGTACCTGACGGTTGGCTTGTGCCGGATCCACCCCTGCGGCCACCTCTGTACCTGAAGGTTGCCTTGTGCTGGATCAATCCCTGCGGCCACCTCGGTACCTGAAGGTTGACTTGTGCTGGATCCACCCCTGCGGCCACCTCTGTACCTGAAGGTTGCCTTGTGCTGGATCCACCCCTGCGGCCACCGCTGTACCTGACGGTTGGCTTGAATTAAACTCTTGCTACCGCTGGGCCTACTGCTGGGCCTGCATTGGGCCGACTGCTGGGCCTGCATTGGGGCCGACTGCTGGGCCTGCACTGGGGCCGACTGCTGGCCCTGCACTGGGGCCGACTGCTGGGCCTGCATTGGGGCCGACTGCTGGGCCTGCATTGGGGCCGACTGCTGGGCCTGCATTGGGGCCGACTGCTGGGCCTGCATTGGGGCCGACTGCTGGGCCTGCATTGGGGCCGACTGCTGGGCCTGCATTGGGGCCTACTGCTGGGCCGGCATTGGGGCCTACCGCTGGGCCGGCATTGGGGCCTACCGCTGGGCTTGCACTGGGGGCCTACCTTGGGGCCTACTCTTGGACCTGCCTACTCCTACCCTCTCGTGCTGGCCGACTCTGGTTTTTCCCTCTCTTCTCCCTTCTTTGTTTTATGTGTAGGAATAGATTTTAAGTGTGATAACCCATAAATAAAGCCGGTGTGATTGAAGGCTTGGCTTGGTGTGCTTCAGGCCGTAACAGGTATAATAACTATACTGTCAGTATTTTCATATTCAAGAAAATGCCAGTGTTGAAATTTGTTTAAGTAAACATGACAAGCATTTTCGTCTTCAGATATTTTCTGCAATTCCAAATACTACAGGCATTAAGACAACATGAAAACAAAAGCAGACAAAGCAGCAATCTTAAATGAACAAAACCCTCTAATTAATTAATTAATTAATTAAGGGCCCGACACTTTTCAGAGCAAATCAGGATCGGTTTTGAAGCATTTCTATGCCAGACCCTATTTTGGACGGGTCAGCATTCCGATGCAGGATACTCGACTGAACGTCCAGGAATTTGGAATTTGTTTAGGGTGTCGGTGAAAACTCACCTACTCTTCATGAAGGATGCCATGGGATAATTAACGTCTCCCAAAAAAAACAAAGCGAGCAGACGGGACACGCAGCTTAACATCCATCTCGGGAATGGCACACACATTGATGCAAAACACGAGGATGACAGTTTATAGCTGGGTCGACATTCAAATCCATGCAAGCCAGCTCAGAGGTGAGCACACATACCCCTATATCATTCTGCCAGGTATAAAATGCTTAACTGGGAAGTGACAACTTTACTGCAAAGGAATAAAGAACAAATATGTTCACCACCATCTCAGAGATCACCCCCATCCAAAACTACGATCTCTTCTACCTCCCCCCCCCCCCCATAACTCTCCACTCAGTCTCCCCCACCCCCACACACACCTTCCAAATTACCAGTTTTCCTTCCTGAAAGTTTGCTTCTGCATCCACCTTGTCCACCCCATGCGTCCTTCCGTACCTCTCATTCCTCCCCACACCTATTTATTTGTCCAAGTCTCCCTCTATTTTGTCCTTCAACCCTGCTATTGGTGTTTCCCCCTCTCTCTGCTGTTCCTTTTGCTCTGTTGCATCCTGATCCATTCAGTGTTCTAGCTCTTCCATGAGCCTTAACCCAGTATACAAAAAAAAAACAAGTTCACCAAATGGTGCAAACAAGTTTCCTTCACGAATGGGTGGTCTGTTGAAGTATCATGTCATTTTTCTGACTTCACTTATCGTGCGTCATTAATTTCATTTTAATAAGAATCGTATGCTTCGTTAACTTCAAAAGTGCCCGCCCAGTGTGACCAGTGACATATTTCACGATGAGTATATAAAACCACTGCAAATGATTGTGCGTTTGAATAGCAGTGACAAATGATGAATTGTAAGATCCCCAGTTACACCCAGATAAGCTCTCTCCTTCACCATATGTAGGTGCTGGTGCTGATACATCACTATAGTTGTACTCTCTTAATGCACACATTTTTGATTGTCCATAGGCCTCACCTTTGTAGAGCAAAAGGCTCAGCTAGGACAGAGGCAGATTAAAGAAATAATGTTTGGAGGTCATGTGTTGAGCAGTCTTCATTGACCGGCACATGGCCTTAAGTTTAGACTGGGAGACGTTTCGGCCAACACTTTTAGGTATTGACATTTAACATGGCTGTTACCAATTGTTTTTTTTGGCAGTACTTTCCTCCACCTTGTCCTCTCATCTGAGAAGTTTCAGCACCTATTCTGTTCTGATATGTGTGTGTGTGTGTGTGTGTGTGTGTGTGTGTGTGTGTGTGTGTGTGTGTGTGTGTGTGTGTGTGTGTGTGTGTGTGTGTGTGTCGGGGCTGTGGGGGGGAGGGGGAAGGGGGAGGAGTAGTCTACTCACATTTTAATATACTAGGGCATGCCCGTACTATATCTATATCTAAAATTATATCCCCCCCCTCTATTTACATGAAATGGTTTGGTCCAAAGCGAACGGCTTGCGAGTACGGTGACAATCCCCCCCCTCTATTTACATGAAATGATTTGGTCCATTCGCAAAGCCAAAGCGAACGGCAGTTACGAATCGCAGTTACGATGAATCGCAAAGTAGTTTTAATTAGTTTTAAAACATAGTTTAACGCCAACATAGTTTGCCAACGTGAAATAAATGAATACGCTCTCAAATGTGCCGTCCGAGGCAGAGTCTGTTCGCCACGTTCGGCACACGTGATAGCTCGCTGCTCTCTGATTGGTTGAATCGTTTTTTGGACATAGCTCGGTAACTACTTGTCCGATTAATTTCAAACCTTGAAAAGGCACATCCTCGGGTCCCCAGCAATATACCTGGCAAGTTTCAAGTATATCGGACCGGTAGTTGTCGAGAAACAGCGGTCACAGACAAACACACACACACACACACAGACACACACACACACACACACACACACACAGAGATTACTGGAATTATAGATAGATGTTCCTCGCAGGGAACTTCAACACCAGAGGAGGCCAAGATGCCGATCAAAGCCTGCACTATGATTGCCAACCTATGGTTGTTTGTCTGTCCTCTATCCTTTCATATGCTGAGAATCAAGCAAGGAAGTAGCGTGCACCATTTAAAATAGATTTTGGTATTAAGCACCACGAGTGAGGTACCCGTGCTATGCATGGGTGGGAGGCCAGAAGCAAACAGACAATGCAGAAACGGCGAATGCTAAAGCATGAAACCAATAAATTCCACATTCCTGTAGCACCTTCAGTCGCACGTCAGACATGGACAGCAAGTTCGTGAAGGACTTCCATGAAAAACGTAGCCGTTAGGTATGTGTGTTCCATACCCAGTCAATGGCGAATCTGCATTTAAGGTGATCCATGAATTCATGCTTAGAAAGTAGAAACCATCACGGCATTTCGTCATTCACTTGAACTCGATACCTCTTTTTTCATTCCAAACAGCATAACTCCAATCACAAATTAAATAACATTAATATAAAAAATAAACTTTTAACAACATTCGTGACATAAACAAATATTTAAATCCTGATGTGAAGTTCCGTACGGTTGGGTGAACACAATTACGAATTCAAAATCGTAATTGTATTCACTCAATTCCAATCATCAATTGATACTTTAACAAAACGATTAACACGATTAACGTTTAACGATTTAACATTACGATTTAATGACAGTTGTATTGGGATATTATGAAACCCGCGCATTGCCATCATCTGTCCATCTGTCCGCATTCGCCGCAGGTTCGCAATTCTCATAAAAATCTAAACAGTATTTGTAGAATTTCAACAAAAGCCACACCACTGTTCATATCGGTAAATATTATTCCATCGTGTTTGGAAAAACTGTAAAATTGGAAAACTTGGAAAAATTGGAAAAACAATATAGCCTATTTTACTTCAGGGGGTCCCAGGATTACCCACCCAAAATATCGTTGCGATCGGTTCAGCCGTTTTTGCGGTACCTTCGAACGGACGGACGGACATTTGGTGAATTATAGTAAGATGGTAAGACTTTTTTGGTTTGAAACGCCAACATTCCAAACTCGCCGTGGATGCTCTCACCATAACGCTACTAAGTCTGTTGATTGTATTTAAGATGTCTATGTTGATACCTGGGAAGGGGCTGACAGGATGGCCGAGAGGTACGCACACTTGCCTCGAAGCTGTCTTGTCTGGATTCAAATCCCAACCGAGCTATAAACAGTCAGTTCGGTGTTTCACAGGCAGGGTGATTCATCAATGTGTGTGCCATCCCTCCGATGGACGTTAAACCATGAGTCCCGTCTGCCAGCATGGATAGGTGGACATTAAAGATCCCATATGGTGTCCTTCACAAAGATACCTGGGATTCCAGCAAGTATCGCTGGCACCATGGCCAAATTCCAAATTCCTGCCCTAACTAGGCGAATGTCAGGTCTGGCCAGGCCGGTTCGTGAAAGACTTGGGCCAAGCTTCCCCCCGGCCGATCCCACAAGGTGGAATAATAGTGGCCGTTAAAGAGCAACAACAATGTTGATGCGTGGGAAGGCAGCGACAAACCACCCATCATAACACTTGCCAAGAGACTGCCTCAGCAGGATTGGGCCTGCCTTTCAGGCAGAACACTAGGATACCAAAAGTGTGTGATTGAAACAGATTCCAGCTTAGGACAAAGCCAATGTTGCAAAAAAATAGGGGATGAAGCAAAAATAATTTCAAAGAAGGTATACTTTGGAAATGAGCACCAATATATTCATCATCGTGGATGTAGACAGCTTTCCAAAAACAGCCGAAGCTCAACAACTTCGCTCTCAGCATTATCTCCTCGACATTTGCAACCATTGTAGTATTATTCTTTTGTATGTTATCTGGCTGATTGGCCTCTTTACTTGCAACTTTGGACTCATTTTTTTTCCTCTAAGATCTCCAGCATCCTCATACGATCACTCACGTTGGTAGTCAGCTGTGCTGTCAGAGTGGCCACTTTCTCCTGCGATGCATCCAATTCTCTCCGGAGCTTCTTCATCTGAGCGAGGGAGGATAAAGAACAGTACAAAGAGCAATGTGTCATCTTAATGTCCATCAAACGTCACCATATGTAGGAGAGCTCAAGAGAATTTGGATATATTTTGACACATCGTAAAAAGTCTGGACACACTTTGTTTCATTTGCTCAACAATGTTAACGTCAATGTCCACCATACGTCACTCTAACTGGGAGAACTGCTTGAAGATAATTTGGATATTGAAACCTGTCATAAAAAGTACGGTAACGATGGTATTTTTGTTTAATTTCTTCTCTTTTTACACAGATGCGTGCCAAGCAAACACTTACCTCAGAAACAGATTTCTCATCCGTCTGCAACAATAACAACAACAACAACAACAACAACAAAATAGTTAGAATAATGAAGGAAAAGCTCGCTGACACAGAATTTTCCAGTCACACCATTTTGTTTCCCCATCCAAATAGTGAGGCCTGAGATCACTGAGGCACCACCCAGATCCTGAGCCAAATGTCCCAAATACCATTAGACAATAGGAGGGAGGGCGGAGGCTTTTACGCTCTGTTGACCTGGAAAATATAAATGGCTCCAAAACGAGCAAGGAGACATTTAAGCTTTCCACTCCCTCCCCCCCCCCCCCTCCCCAAGAGATCAGCTTAAAAAAAAACAAAAAAAACAATTTGCTTGTTGAGTTAATACGGTGGCTTGTGGAAGCGCCAAGTGAGCCGACTGTTTGCACAATGGATTAGACAGGCCATTCCACTCTATAGAGTGCAGGTACTGGAATCTGGAACATACACCTTCACTCGAGCATCTGTAAAAATTTAAGGTCAAAGTTTTCCAAAGCCAACTTTTCTTTCCTGGGTTGTAATGGCGACGATCGAACCGCCGATTGGTTTGAAATCAACGAATGTTGTCGCTAGAGGCCCCATAATGTGATTATTCCAGCAAGAATTGGCCATATATTAAACAAGTTTTGCAAATTTAATGGTTTAAAATCCCATCACAACTGAGTACACTCCATTTTAATATACGTGTCTTCTAAATTACAATACTTGTCAATTATTATTAAGAAATTTGAAAGAACGTCAGAGCAACTTGACACTAAGATATCTCAAAGCCAACGCATTCCGTGCCCTGCAGTGAGTTTAATTCCCTCACCTTCATCCATGCATTGATTAAAAATTATTCTCATCCAGGACAGGCTCCATTAACTCTCCCAACGGCATGACGCCGATAATTTTGGACGTAATTTAGATTTACACTTCATCACTTGTTAAACATCGACAGAATGTATTTAATAACATCTTCCGCATCGCATGAGTTATTAAAACTGACTGAAGTATCTCACATTGCAATTACTTCCCACATGGATTATAAATAAATTGAAAAAAAAAGGGGATAATTAATGGGTAACCAGAACGGCACCCAGTAGAGAGCACACCTCCGCCTGGTTGGCCATATCACTCAATGGTGAAGAATCACTAAAAAATTATACTAGCTGAATCCGGATCCGGATCTTCACCAAAATCGAATCGATTCTTCCTTGTCAGACACACAACCTGTCCACCAAGTTTCGTCCAAATCCGTCCATAACTTTTTGAGATATCCCGCTAGGTATCGTTTTTGGCCCGATCTCCCAATGGTGAAGAATCACTTAAAAAATTAAATAATTCTCATATCCGAATCCATATTCAGATCTTCACCAAAATTGAATCGATTCGTCCTTGTCAGACACTCAACCGGTCCACCAGGTTTCATCCAAATCCGTCCACAACTTTTTGAGATATCCTGCTATGTATCGTTTTTTGCCAGATCTCCAAATCAACGAGCCTGTCTTGTATACCAAAAAGAAAAAAAAAAAATAAAAATGGTGAAGAATCACTTAAAAAAATTATAGTAGCCGGATCCGAATACGGATCTCCACCAAAATCTAATAATTTCGTCCTTGTCACATTCACTACCTCTCTGCCAAATTTCGTCTGAATCCCTCCACAACGTTTTGAGATATTTTGTTCACAAATGGACAGACAAACTTTTCGACCGGACAGACCGGACAAACAGACAGACAGGGGTGGAAACAACCCCCATCCACCTTTGTTGGCGGAGGTAATAAATAATCTATAAAATCTTCTCTTTAAATTTGGAACTGCAAAAACACCATCGGTATAGGGATACACGGTACAAAACAAATTGACACTACAAGGAATTTCAGGAATGAAGTCGGAGATTGAAAGATGTGGATTTGGGGTGTATTAACGAGGGTAGAAAAGATCAAGGTTTTGGATGGGGGAAGATATGAGATGGTGGTGAACAGCTGTTTTAAAGATCTGGAGGGAGGAGTAAGATTGAAGAGAGTGAGGGGGTTTGTTCCAGAGGTGGGAAAAAAAGAGTGAAGGTCAGCAGAGAGTCTTGATTTTGGCAGTTTCACCAGAAGAGGATTGCTGGCAGATCTTGTGCATCCTGCAGGAATAATTGGGTGGCAGAGCACATACAGAGCTGGGGGAGCAAGGCCGGAGAGGAGTCGGTAGAAGGCAGAAAGACCACCAACCTGCCTGCAGTGAGTGAGTGAAAGGCCCTCAGAATCAGATTCATCGCGGGAGATTCCAATGATTCTGAAAGCTTTGGTTTCAACAGCGTGAAGTCGAGCTAGGTGTGAGGCAGGAGCACCAGCCCAGAGGGGAGAACAGTATTCCATTGAGCTGCGGATGAAAGCCTTGTTTGTGGTGAGGAGCTTAGGTGTGCCAAGGAAGGACTTCGCACGATGGAGGATGCCCAGTCGGCGACTCGTTTTGGAGGCCAGATTTGAAATGTGGTTTTCCCAGGAAAGATCATGGCAAATAGTGAGACCCAAAAGCTTGAGTGACAAAAAAATGGTGAAGAATGCGGATTGTTGAATGCGGAGAGGATTGTTGAAAAAGTAGATGGGAGGGTTTTCAAGATGGTCTTTTCAGAGAGACAAAGTGAGAGTGTGAGATTTGTCAGGATTGAAAGACTTGTTGCACTTGTTTGATCAGTTTGTGATTTTGTCCAGGTCAGCTGCTGCCTACCGATCTGAGGCTTGAGATATGGAGCGCAGAGAGTGGAGTCATCAGCAAAGAGATGGAGATGATTTTCCAGAGAGTCGGAAAGATCATTGATGAAGACCAAAAAAAAGCACAGGGCCCGGAACACTGCCTTGGGGAACTCCAGCCTGAACATGAAGGGGAGATGAGAGAGTTCAATTCAGGGCGACACGTTGACTGCGACCGGAGAGGAAGTCCGCAAGCCATGCGTGGAGATTTCCATGGATACCATAGGAGGAGAGTTTGGTGAGCAGAGCTGGGTGCCAGACCGATTCGAAGACACGAGATATGTCCAGTTTGGCGTTGAGGGCCTCCATCCATTGTTGAGACAGCAGAAGCAGCATGTCTAGAGTAGAATGACCTGGTCTGAATCCAAATTGATGATGAGAGATTAAGTTTTTCGGTTTTTCCAAGATGGCGCCCGTACACATGAGCCTTGACATTAATTATTATCATTAAAAAAATTATACTGGAGAGGCGCTCCGATGTTGAAAACGTATTGGCAATCGGACCAACGGTTGCAGAGAAAAGCATAGTCATGTTCTGCGCAGACAAAAAGACAGAGCCAAATGCAATACCCTCTCCTCTGGCGGGGGTAAATATCTGCTCAAATCACATTTAGGAATAACTGAGGCTGTTAAAGAAGTACGGTAGTAGTAGTAGTAGTAGTGGTAGTGGAAGTAGTCGTAGTAGTGGTAGTCGTAGTAGTGGTAGTAGTAGTAGTAGTAGTAGTAGTAGTCGTATAGTAGTTGTAGTATAGTAGTAGTAGTAGTAGTTGTACGAGTATTAGTAGTAGTAGTAGTATAGTAGTAGTAGTATAGTAGTCGTATAATAGTAGTAGTATTGTAGTGTATCTGCGTGACACTTGTGTCTACTGAAGTATGTATGTAGTATATGATGTATGTATAGTATATGACTGTATACTATATAGTATAGTATACTATAGTATAGTATAGTATAGTATATATAGTATATGTATAGTATATAGGTATGTAGTATATGACAGCAGGATCCTACTGAAGTAGTTGGATCCTGCTGTAGTAGGTCACATTGGTCACAGCAGCTATTATACTACAACATGGGTAGTAGTAAAATAGTAGTAGTATAGTTGTATGGTAGTATATTAGTAGTAGTATAGTAGTTGTAGTTGTAATTGTAGTAGTAGTAGTAGTAGTAGTAGTAGTAGTAGTAGTAGTAGTAGTAGTAGTTGTTGTTGTTGTTGTTGTTGTTGTTGTTGTTGTTGTTGTTGTTGTTGTTGTTGTAGTAGTAGTAGTAATAAATATTTTATAGCTTAGCTTTACCTTTAAATAGACTTGTATAAAACACGATATAGCTTAGCCAGCACTGAAATATTCAGACATGCACAGAAGATTTCCATTAAAATGAAGGCCCAAGTAAAATCAATCTTGGTAAGCACAAAAGCACACTGCTATGTACACTCAGGCGAAAACAAATTTCATAAAGCATATGATTGATCACATGCATTTGATTGGACAGAATTTGTACATTCCTTTTCTCCGTTTGTTTTGTTGAAGTGTTTGTTTAGTTTGTGTGAATGTAAGTGTTGCCACATATTCCCAGTGGAGACTCCCCTTGACCAGACCACAGGGAGTTTCCGAAACCGTGCGCAATTTAGCTCCGGCCACTGAATTCACCTTGTGGTGTGCGGCATGCAGCTACGCGGTTAACCACATTCACTCACTTTTGTTATCGATTGTGCAATTGTATGGTGATGCCAAGTGGCAAATTATTTTTGCCTTTCTGAGTTAGTTGCAGGTGCTGTTCCATTGATCCATGATCCGTGCCATTTTTGGGGGATAACATGGGGATTTTCTAACGACATTGCCATTACACTCTGGTGCCGGAGCGTTGTGCTGTTTGAATTTCAATTAAATCAGTTTCTATCCAGCTTCATAACGATCGTCCCTTGCCAATCTGTTCAGCATTTTGTTGGTATTGCTTGGCAGAGGCTTCATGGATGATTTTGCACAATCAGTACTGCTACTGATGTGGCCATACTGATGCCAGGCCTGCTATATTCTTTCCGGTAGTTTAATGTCCATAATTAGCCCTCCCAACTAAGGTTTGATTGTCTGTGAGCACGATATCTCAAAAAGTTTTGGATGGATTCAGACTAAATTTGATGGACAGATTGGGTGTGTGACAAGGACTAAATTATTAGATTTTGGTGAAGATCCGGATCTGAAAATTTTAAAGTGATTCTTCACCATTGAGTGATGGGGCTAAAAATGATACATCGCAGGATATCTCAAAAAGCAGATATAAGATAGAAGTCCTCTTCACATTTGAAGTCAATCGGTTCATGAAAATTGAGGATTTTAGAAATTTGGCCTATGTTGACCTTTTGGCCTATGTTGACCTCAAAAATAGTTGGTGGTTGAATTCAGTGTTTAGATATGCAAATCCTCTTAAAATTTCAAATTAATTGGATGAAAATTGAGCATTTTAGAAATTTGTTAGGTCTTACACGAGCCAAGACTCTGTATACAAAAAAAAAAAAAAAGGCCTACGTTGACCTTTTGGCCTATGTTGACCTAAATATAATTGGTGGTTGAATTCAGTGACCAGATATGCAAATCTTCTTCAAATCTCAAGTCAATCGGATAAAAATTGAGGATTTTAGAAATTTGACAAAGTTGGTGACCTTTGGCCTGTGTTGACATATTTGACCTTTTGACCCCAAACACAACAGTTTTCTTGCTTATGACCAACTCCACCATTTGGTGAAGTTTCGTGAAGATTGGTTGAAAATTGTGACCTGGAGGCGACTGACATACTGACAGACAAACAGACAGACAGACAGAATAACGCATAAGACCAAACGATTTTCGCAAGTTAATAAGCGTATTTTTTTTATATAGATAGAAGATAGATGAATGCACCCTTGAAACATCTGTTCAACTTAATAAGACCTGAAGTATGTCCCCATTCTCTTAACAGAGCACCACAAAACCCCTGACATGTTGGAAATGTTCCTGTGGCTGAAGATGAACCAAAGACAGATCTTAATCCTGACAGATCTTACACTCTCACTCCTCTCTGAAAAGGAATGTCTGGCAAACGCTCCCATCTACTTTCCTGCCAATCCTCTTCAATTCTGACAGATCTTACACTCTCACTCCTCTCTGAAAAGGACCGTCTGGCAAACGCTCCTATCTACTTTCCTGCCAATCCTCTTTAATCCTGATAGATCTTACACTCTCACTCCTCTCTGAAAAGGACCGTCTGGCAAACGCTCCCATTTACTTCCCTGCCAATCCTCTTCAATTCTGACAGATCTTACACTCTCACTCCTATCTGAAAAGGACCGTCTGGCAAACGCTCCTATCTACTTTCCTGCCAATCCTCTTTAATCCTGATAGATCTTACACTCTCACTCCTCTCTGAAAAGGACCGTCTGGCAAACGCTCCCATCTACTTCCCTGCCAATCCTCTTCAATTCTGACAGATCTTACACTCTCACTCCTCTCTGAAAAGGACCGTCTGGCAAACGCTCCTATCTACTTTCCTGCCAATCCTCTTTAATCCTGATAGATCTTACACTCTCACTCCTCTCTGAAAAGGACCGTCTGGCAAACGCTCCTATCTACTTTCCTGCCAATCCTGATAGATCTTACACTCTCACTCCTCTCTGAAAAGGACCGTCTGGCAAACGCTCCTATCTACTTTCCTGCCAATCCTGATAGATCTTACACTCTCACTCCTCTCTGAAAAGGACCGTCTGGCAAACGCTCCCATCTACTTCCCTGCCAATCCTCTTCAATCCAGACAAATCGTACACTCTCACTCCTCTCTGAAAAGGAATGCCTGGCAAACGCTCCCATCTACTTCCCTGCCAATCCTCTTCAATCCTGACAGATCTTACACTCTCACACCTCTCTGAAAAGGACCGTCTGGCAAACGCTCCCATCTACTTTCCTGCTAATCCTCTTCAATCCTGATAGATCTTACACTCTCACTCCTCTCTGAAAAGGACCGTCTGGCAAACGCTCCCATCTACTTCCCTGCCAATCCTCTTCAATCCTGACAGATCTTACACTCTCACACCTCTCTGAAAAGGACCGTCTGGCAAACGCTCCCATCTACTTTCTTGCTAATCCTCTTCAATCCTGACAGATCTTACACTCTCACACCTCTCTGAAAAGGACCATCTGGCAAACGCTCCCATCTACTTTTTTTTTTTTTTTTTTTTGTATACAAGATCGAGGCTCGTGAAAGAGCGAACATTAATCACACAGAAAGACAAACAGACACATAAAACAAATAACATCGGGAGCGGTAGACAAGATGGGGAGAGAGGGGGAAGGACACAAACACAACATTTGAGAGCAGGGACCGAGAGACATGGAGACATCGAGAGATCTGTGGGAGGGAGAGGGCTTTGGGGGGGAGGCATGGGAAGGGGGGGGGGGGGGTAGGAGAGGTATAAAACATATGGACGCTGCCAGGACTTCCAGGAAAGAAGTTGGAATTTCAAACAAGGTGGATCTGGGGTGAATTAGTGGGGGTAGAAAAGATCAAGGTTTTGGATGGGGGAAGATAAGAGATGGTGGTGAACAGCTGTTTTAAAGACCTGGAGGGAGGAGTGGGATTGAAGGGAGTGTGGGAGTTTGTTCCAGAGGCGGGAGAAAAGAGGAATGAAAGAGTGAAGGTGAGCAGAGAGCCGAGATTTCGGCAGTTTAACCATCAGAGGGTTGCTGGCAGATCTTGTGGGACCTGTAGGAATATTTGGGGGACAGAGCACAGAGAACGCTGGGGGAGCAAGGCCGGAGAGGAGTCGGTAGAAGACAGAAAGACCACCTACCTGCCTGCGGTGAGTGAGTGAAAGGCCTTCAGAGATAGCTTCATCGCGGGAGATTCCAATGATTCCGAAAGCTTTGGATTCAACAGCGTGAAGCCGAGCCAGGTGTGAGGCAGGAGCACCAGCCCAGAGGGGAGATCAGTATTCCATTGAGCTGCGGATGAAAGCCTTGTAATGTGGTGAGGAGCTCAGGTGTGCCAAGGAAGAACTTCGCACGACGGAGGATGCCCAGTCGGCGACTGGCTTTGGAGGCTAGCTTGGAAATGTGGTTTTCCCAAGAAAGATCATGGCAGATAGTGAGACCCAAAAGCTTGAGCGACAGAACTTCTTGGAGAGGATTGTTGAGAAAGTAGATGGGAGGGTTGTCCAGTCGATCTTTTCGGAGAGACATAGTTAGAGTGTGAGATTTGTCAGGATTGAAAGACATGTTCCACTTGTTTGACCAGTCTGTGATTTTGTCCAGGTCTTCAGAGAGTGAGGAGGCTGCAGACTGCCGATCTGAGGGAAGAGGAATGGAGCGGCAGAGAGTGGAGTCATCAGCAAAGAGATAGAGAGGATTTTCAGATAGAGATAAGAGATAGAGATAGAGATTTCAGAAGAGATAGAGATACTTCCCTGCCAATCCTCTTCAATCCTGAAAGATCTTACACTCTCACTCCTCTCTGAAAAGGAATGTCTGGCAAACGCTCCCATCTACTTCCCTGCCAATCCTCTTCAATCCTGAAAGATCTTACACTGACTTCTCTCTGAAAAGGACCATCTGGAAAACGCTCCCATCTACTTTCCTGCCAATCCTCTTCAATCCTGACAGATTTTCCGCTCCCTCCTTCCCCCACCCCCCTTTCCCATTCCCCAACTCCCCAAGCCTTCTCCCTCCCACAGATCTCCCGATGTCCCTGTTCTCTGCTGTTGTACTTGTGTGCTTCCCTCTCTCTCCCCATCTTGTCTGCTGCTCCCTTTATTGTATGCTTTGTGTGTCCGTTTTTTTTGTGATTAATGTTAGCTCTTACACGAGCCTCGATCTTGTACATGAAAAAAACCTGTCACTCCCACCTGAAAAGAAATGTCTGGCAAACGCTCCCATCTACTTTCCTGCCAATCCTCTTGAAGAAGTTCAATCGCCAAACTCTTGCGTCTTACTATCACCATGATCTATCATGGGCAAACCGCATTTCTAAGTTGTCTCCAAACGGAGTCGCAAACCGAGCATCCTGCGTCGTGCAAAGTATTTCCTTGGCACACCTGAAATCATATCCACCTACAAGGCCTTCATCCACAGCTTGGAGTACTGCTCTCCCCTCTCATCTGGTGCCCCTGCCTCACACCTTGCGCAACTTGACACCACGGCAACCATGGCCTTCAAGATCATTGGAATCCACTGCGATTAAGCTGAATCTATGGGCCTATCACTTTCCCATCGCAGACAGGTCGGTGGTCTCTTGGTCTTTTCTACTGCCTCCTGTCTGGTCTTACTCCTTCTGTTCTTGCCATGCTCTGTCACCCCCAGGTTCCTGCAGGGCTCACACGGTTCATCAGAATCACCTTCTGTGGAAACTCACAAAATCTAGAATCACTCACTTCTCAACTCCACTCATTCATTCCTCTTTTTCCCACCTGGGGAACCAACTTCCACATTTTCTTCAATCGCATTCCTCCCTCCAGGTCTTCAAAACAGCTCTTCTCTGGTCACCATTTCTGATCATTCCCCATCCAAAAGCATGATATTTTCCACCCCCATAAACCTCCCTTACCTTCTCCAAGCCCAGCTCTTTCCAACTTTCCAGTTTGTTCTGCTGGATAATTACCTCTGCCACCAAAGGTGAATGGAGGTTACGTTTTCACCCCTGTCTGTCTGTTTGTGAACAAGATATCTCAAAAAGTTGTGGACGGATTTGGACAAAACTTAGTGGACATGTTGGGTGTCTGACGAGGAAGAATTGGTTCAACTTGGGTGAAAATCTGAATATAGATTCGGATACGAGAATTATTTCATTTTAAAGTGATACTTCACCATTGAGAGATAGGGTGAAAAGCGATATATAACATGATATTAAAAAAAGTTATGGACGAGTTATAACTAAACTTGGTGGACGAGTTGGTTAGGTGACAAGAACAAGCTGATCAGATTTTGCTTCAGGTCCGAATCCAGATCTGGACTATCAGTGGGATAGAAACCAGAAACTGTTCAGCCTGGCAGAGGAATGCGCTCTACCAAGTGCTCTCCTAGTTTGCTTCTGTACACATCGTGTCCACCCACTGTGTCCTCCCCTCACACTCTTTCTTCCCCACATACATTATTTGTCCAAGTCTACCTCCATTTTGATTCTCAATCCTGCTGGTGGTGCTTCCCATCCTTTCTTTCTCATGTTCTTTTTTTTGTTCTGTTGCATCCTGATCCGTTCTGTGATCCAGCTCTTCCATGAGCCTTGACTTTGCGTAAAAAAGGCTTCCATGAGCCTCGATTTTGTTGATCTCGGTATGCTTTCCGCCATTAAAAGCAAGTGAGAGGTGACGTTTCTGGCGTTACCCTTTGTCGGAGGAAAAGTTGTAATATCTCTGTTGAATATAAGACATCTTCCTGTAGACTCCATCCATTGTTCTACCTGTCCACCGGTGCAGATGAACACCAGCTAGCTACCTGAGCAAGACTAGTTCTTAATTTCACAAATATTTAATCAATCAATCGACAGTTTCTAAAAAATAGTGTGCAGTGCAAATATTAGGCAGCACATTTGATTTTGCTCATTGAATATTAATAAAACTTCAGGAAAATCATTTAAGTGTAATTACCATTACAACAAGCGTGACAATTAAATAAAAATTGGGGAAGAAACATTTTTGGATGTAAACAGTCAAATTATCATCAGCAAATGCAATTTGTCACTCATATCGTTTCACACCGAATATTTGTACCGTACGTACATTTTAAACACAAGCAATGACAACGGTACCCACAACATATCCTGCGGCCTTCAGTCTTCAGTCCCTGCCATTAACTGCAGAGACTCTATGAACCGACTACGCCTGCACACACTCGTCTCCACCCTACTTATATTGTCCCAGAGAGGATTAGGATAGCATGCAGTGCTTTTCAGGGCAAACAACTGGCATTACCGCAAATACGCCGACCCACTTGAAGTGCCATCGATTGCAGGCCACAAAACCTACCAATCATGGCTCTCCTAAGGATATGGATGGTGATGCGACCCTTTTGCGCTGTGCAAAGTTGATTTTGTTTCTGTATCTACAATAGTCACCTATTGTTCTTAAAAAAAAAAGAAAAAAAGAGGGAGATAAATGAGCAGGTGCTAAATCAAGCGAAAAAAAAAACGTTCAGCAAATATCTTTGAGGTTTCTGAAACAATGGCGTATGGGAGGAGATAGTTCATCACACAAGGCCAAAATGAACTCGTTCATTTTCTTTCTCCTCTTCAAAAACCTCACATAATCATTCAAAATATGTATAACATTATTGTTTTGACACAAATTAACTGCACCAATTGGAACATTATCACAAGTTAAGGAAATGGCATCACAGTTATCAAAATAGTGATATTTATCAAATTATCAAAAATAGTTATCAAAATAATAAAACTGCAGCTCAACTGTTCTTCCCAATTTTAAAGTTTGTTCGGTCTGGCAAAGAAAGGAGGTTCTTCATCAGTTATATCATCAAAATTCAATGCGTAGTATCTAAGTGATGCCTGAAAAGTCTGCTTTCTCAACTTTTGACTTGCATGATGTCCTCTGTGAGTTGAGGGATAGCTTAAACAAACTTTATAATGATCACTGCGAGGAACTATTTTGCCGTATTTTTTGAAAGTCACACCATCATTTTGACAGAAGACATTTCATATGTTAAGTGGAGAGAAAGATGATGATGTGCAAAGTATAGCAAAGTTTCAAGTTCAACAAGACTGAGTATTTAACAATCTAGAGCCTCAACAGGGGATATAAATAACAGTATGTCTCAAAATGAACAATCTATATTAAAGAATATCTGTATGCGGACACACACACTCACTGACATGCAGACGAATTACAATAACCTCTCCCATCCCTTCAAGAAGTGGTGAGGCAAACAAAAAGCATGGTCAAATGAAAGAGCACATTAAAGAATACCTTATAGAGCCTTTAAATGAACCTTGCATTATAACCTCTCTGCTCAACATAATATATCCTCCAAAACACAAATGCTATTAGAATGAAAATATCTGAATGATAAATCGAAATATGTGAGCATTGCATTTTCAGAAGATGACTGTGAATTCACATTGAACTTTCTTTCGTCTCGTCTCATTCCCAAAGGGATGGGAGAGAGGAGTGCAATTACCTCTGCCAGCGAAGGTGGATGGAGGTTGTTTTCACCCCTGTATATCTGTCTGTCTGCCTGTTTGTCTGTGAACAAGATATCTAAAAAAGTTGTGGACGGAATCGGACGAAATTTGGCAGTGCGGTAGCGTATGTGACAAGAACGAAATGATTAGATTTTGGTGAAGATCCGTATCCTGATCCTGATCCGGCTACCAGAATTTTTAAGTGATCCTTCACCATTGGGAGATAGGGCCAAAAATGATACATAGCAGGGTATCTCAAAACGTTATGGAAGGATTTGGACGAAACTTGGCAGAGATGTAGCCTATGTGACAAGAACGAAATGATTAGATTTTGGTGAAGTTCCGGATCCTGATCCGGCTACTGGAATTTTTAAGTGATTCTTCACCATAAGGCCAAAGACGACACATTGCGGGATATCTCAAAAAGTTATGGAAGGATTTGGACGAAACTTGGTGGACAGGTTGTGTGTGTGCGCCAAGGAAGATTCGATTCGATTTTGGTGAAGATCTGAATATGGATTCGGATACGATAATTATTTAATTTATGAAGTGATTCTTCACCATTGAGTGATATGGCTTAAACTGATACATAACATGATATCTCAAAAAGGTATAGACGGATTTGGACGAAACTTGGTGGACCGGTTTGGTCAGTGACATGGACAAATTCATTCGATTTTGGTGAAGATCTAAATATGGATTCGGATAGGAGAATTTTTTTTAAGCAATTCTTCACCATTGCGGGATCGGGCGAGAAGCGATATATAACATGATATTAAAAAAAGTTATGGACGAATTATGACTAAACTAGGTGGATGAGTTGAGAAAGTGAAAATAATAAGCCGATTAGATTAGGTCCGAATTCAGATCCGGCCTATCAGCGGGATACAAAACAAACTGTTCACCCTGGTGGAGGTATGCACTCTACCGAGTGCCGTTCCAGTTGGTCTGTGTGTCTGTGAGAGAGTGTGTGAGTCCGCACGCAGATCTACTTCATACAGCATCTGCGGTCACAGCAAATTGTGTTTCATGATAACATATGCAGCATTTCTGTCAGGCCTTCCAGTGCACCTCAGATCACGAGCTTGACTAGCATGCCTGGATGGCCTCAATCACATTTCCATCTGGTGAGTCGAGCTCATGACGTGTGATGCGCTGTAAGGCCTGAGTAAAAGGCTACATATTGTTGCGGTTTTGTGTTTTATAATAAAGGTTAATTTCCCCTCCTAGTTTAGTTACACTACAACATCTAGCCTCGTTTAAGCTCAGTTATTTCTTAGTAAATGTAAGCGTAGACCTTTCCTGTGTGTAGTTTTGCGTTGAGTAGAATGATGAGAATTAGGTCCTTTACGATGCCTCCATGCTTTTGGTTTTGGCGCGAAATACCACGAGGCCTGAACAAGTCGATCAGGGCCTAGGGAAGGCAGGGCAGGAGGAGTGGGAGTGAACAGTAAGCGCGAGCCGCCAATCAGGGCTCAAAGGGAGTGACTTACCACTGCGGCAAAAGGCGGAGTTTCGAACATTCGATGCGGGCTAGGGCGGGGACGATATAACACTGTGCCCGGAGCCCCCACCTCAGTTATGAGGCAGTCAGTTATGAGAGGGGATGCGCCAAGTTATGAGGCGCTGAGTTATGAGACGGGAGGAGACGCGCTGAGTTCAGTTATGAGAGTGGCGCAGCCCATGAGTTATGAGCTCGAGTTATGAGGAGGGATGCGCTGAGTTGAGTTATGACCTCAGTTATGAGACGGGAGGAAAGCGCTGAGATACGAGTTATGAGTTCGGAGCACTCAGTTTGATGGCAGTTGTATTAATCGCGCTGTAAGAAACAGCCGTGCCGGGCCACAGACGCGCATATTTTCCTGCCTGCCTTCCTTTACCGAGATACGCGCCACGCGGATTTTCCCGCCTGCCTGCCTGCCTGCCTTCGCCGGGTTACGTGCGGTGACCGCCAGAGGGCCACGCCAGGTGAGCTGTTCCTGGAGGACCAAAGCCGGCGCGTTCAGCGCATGAACATTTCTTCCTTCATCCCCCTGTGAGTGTGAGTGGGCCCATTGTCTGAGGATTAAGTTAAGACTGCTTAAGACTGCCCTGTGTGTCTTCTTCTACCAGTGTACATTGTGAAAATAATAATTAAACCTGTTCTTCCTTTGATTCAACCGTTTCGTCCCTTCCATCATTGACTTAGCGTGGTACGAATTATATCGCTCTGATCGGGTTCCAATAGCAAGGTAACAGCACGGACCACGTGGTACGCCATCCGCTCGGGTGTACTCAATTACGCGTGGTTCGTGCGAGACTCGATCCCCGCTTCCGCGGCGGCGTGGGTACTTAGGTACGTGCGAACATTGTCCCGAGACCCTTTTCCACGTCTGCCCGGAAGTGGCGACTCAGTCTCGCGGTTCGAAGACCCAAGGAGAACCAGGGGCTTAATCTCCCCTTGGTAAGGGAACGGGCTTCGCAAAACCGTAACAATATGTTATCTTGAAACACAATTTGCTGTGACCGCCTATGGTATATTAAAGTAGATCTGCATGCGGACTCACAGACTCATACACATACTTACTGACAACAATTATAATTGTCTTTACCATCCTTTCGGAAATGGGAATGTTATTGTGATGGTGCTGTGCATCAATCCGTGAGTTAGTGAGTCCACACTGGCTCACAGGTGCCATGGTGCGGCTCTGTATTGAAATGCTCTGTCCTGTTACAACATGTGAGTACCTTTCATGAAACTGAGGGCTGCCCGTTAATCTTCATACGAAAAAAACCTGCCCGAATAATCCCTGCCGGTTAAAACCAAGGGGTAGTGTTCATACGTGCAAGCAATACAGAGTTCACTCCCATGGTTAGACCAGTGAGCTTCATAATGGTCTCTTTGTCATTTTTTGTTTCCCCAACGACCAGACTCTGGTGCATAAATATTTAAGGAAATTAAGGAACCCAACAGCGGAAATACAATGCTCCGAAAAAACAGGAAATGGATGCTAGATTTCCATAATTCTGAGTAAACAAAAACATTTGATAAAAATATTGAATTTTTGGTAAAATAAGGGAGTACTGTGAAACATATTGAGTTTTAAAGCACATTATGTTCATTCATTTCCAACAGCAACATGCACATCTGCTGTCACCTTTGATAAACAACACGACCGAGACTTACAAAGAAAACCCAATTTCAATTTCAAAAAGGACCTGCAGCTAAAATATTTTAATCCAACTGAAGACAAAGAAAGGTTATGAAAAGAATGATGAAACCTCGGATTTTCAAAACAGCAGCAATGAATAAGGGATTACAAAAGAACAGCAGGTGAGTTTACCACCCGATAATGCACCAGACGGTCCACTGACGAATGAGATGCTTCATAAAATATTTTGAAATAGATATAAAAATGGCACGACATATTAAAACAACGAGGTGTAAACTGTAGTCTTTTTATTTTATCAAAGTGAAAATCATTTCCCAAATTTAGTGCCATAAATTGTGTGCACAGCACAGGTGTCATGATAATTGCATGCAAAACTGATAGACGGTTGTTGATGGTACAAATCAACAAAAGCTAAATGCAAACCCAGAATCACTTCATATTAAAAGAAAGAACTCGTCAAATAATCAAATTTTGCATGTACGTGTAAGGGGGCATTGAAAAAACTTGAACAACCGAGATGTTTACAATAGTCTACGAAACACCAACTTTTGTATTTTACAATGTGTAAGGATACATAATTATCAGTTAAATAATGGAGGCTCATACTCATGGCAAAGCTTTGAGCACAAACAGAAGTAAAAATACAGATGCAGACACACAGACACAAAGGTCTATGTATGGACACATAGGTGAACATACAAAAGTGCGCAAAGACACGGGTGAACAGACAAAAGTGTGCAAAGACAGAGGCGCACAGAGACAGAGATGAACAGATAGAGGGGGCACAGAGACACAGACACAAAGGTACACAGCCAAAGAGGCACATATACAGAGGGGCACAGAGACACAGACACAAAGGTACACAGCCAAAGAGGCACACAGACAGAGGGGCACAGAGACACAGACACAAAGGTACACAGTCAAAGAGGTGCACAGACACAGAGGTGCACCGATACAGAGACACACAGAGACACAGACACAGAGGTGCATAGAGACACAGACAAAGAGGCGCATAGAGACAGTGGTGCACAGAGCCAGTAGCCCAAAGACACAGAATCACACAGAGACATTGATGCAGAGACAGGGGTGCAGAGACAGTAGCACACAGAGGAAGTGGTGCACAGAGACAGTAGCACCCAGACAGAGGCGCACAGAGACAGTGGAGCACAGAGACAGTGGAGCACAGAGACAGTGGAGCACAGAGACAGTGGAGCACAGAGACAGTGGCGCACAGAGACAGTGGAGCACAGAGACAGTGGCGCACAGAGACAGTGGCGCAGAGACAGTGGCGCACAGAGACAGTGGCGCACAGAGACAGTGGCGCACAGAGACAGTGGCGCACAGAGACAGTGGCGCACAGAGACAGTGGCGCACAGAGACAGTGGCGCACAGAGACAGTGGCGCACAGAGACAGTGGCGCACAGAGACAGTGGCGCACAGAGACAGTGGCGCACAGAGACAGTGGCGCACGTAGACAGTGGCGCACGTAGACAGTGGCGCACGTAGACAGTGGCGCACAGAGACAGTGGCGCACAGAGACAGTGGCGCACAGAGACAGTGGCGCACAGAGACAGTGGTGCACAGAGACAGTGGCGCACAGAGACAGTGGCGCACAGAGACAGTGGCGCACATAGACAGTGGCACACAGAGACAGTGGCACACAGAGACAGTGGCACACAGAGACAGTGGCGCATAGAGACAGTGGTGCACAGACACAGAGGCTCACAGAGACAGTGGTGCACAGAGACAGTGGTGCACAGAGACAGTGGTGCACAGAGACAGTAGCACACAGCGACAGTGGGGCACAGAGACAGGGGCACACAATGACAGTAGCACACAGAGACAGTGGCACACAGAGTCAGTGGTGCAGAGACAGTAGCACACAGACAGAGTTGCATAGCTGCACTCACACGCACACACACACAATTGTTTTGAAATAAATCAAGATTATCATATTAATTAAGGCAATAACTATTTTACAAATAAGTTTCAGGTTATTTTGCCCATGCATTACGTAGCTCAGACAACATACCGTTGAGTAGACGGAGGAGGTGCTTGATACCAGAGATAGTGATGAACCGTGCACTGTAACAACATCACAGCCATGAAATCAAAACAATGCAAATCCATTTTACAACAACAGGTCATTGTCCTGAATCCTTACCAGAAGTGGAGTTCTTCATAAGATACTCAGAATCATAAGATACCCAGAACAATATTATGGCTCTGGATGATCAAAATGAAATGAAATTTCGGATCAAAGTTGTTACCATCAGCAAAAAAAATTTATGAAACAATAGCTGCAGTGGCATCACGGAAGGTGCCTGAACACATTCTGACAATATTATATAAGTTTCATATTTTTGTCTCCGGCCCCTCCGCCAAGGTCTGAGACGGGAAACATTAAAATGAGTTCCGTCCGACCCGACTGACCGATCATCTGTCCATGTACTTTTGGGTACACGATATTTCAAAAACCGTTGAACATTTAGCTTTCATATTGCAGATATCTATTCCTCATGGCACTATCTCAACCTGATTAGATGACAGCTGTGATTGGCTAAATTCTGTTGCCATGGCAATCATTTCAGTAACTTGGCTTGTTTCCGTGATATTTCAAAAACCGCTGAACATTTAGCTTTCATATTACACAGATGTATTCCTCATACCACCAAATAAAGCGGGGGACCGAGAGTGTCAGCAACTTTTTTTTTTTAAGCCTTAACCAAGGCTTGATATGTACTCACCACTGTTGTTGGTTGAAGGGTTAACGAAAATGGTGCTGCATGCTTTACGAGAATTTTTTTTAATATAAATTTTTTAAATTATATCTGCACATGCAAGTAAGACGTCCTTTGGCCTAACAGTGCAATAACTACACATCTCTACATTTTCAATAACATTTAGGAAAAGGACTGTTTTCTTCAACATTAGAAAACAACTCACACATTGAAAGGCTTGATTCAAATCCATTGGTGGCCAAATATATTGCCAAAGGGGGATTTTGCACATGACTGCACATTAATCCTGTTTTTGGAAAAGCAGCATTTCATACAGGATGTGTTGCAGGCCAGTGTTATAAAATATAGAAAGTTACGGCAGTGTTATATGAGACGTGCTTTAATGTTCGGAAGATACAAATGTGTTTGGTCATCGCTCATCAGAAAATGAAACAAAAAAACCTATAACCGGTTGGAATATTCTTACAGAAACTACAAGTACCGGCGTATATTGGCGAGTCATCAAACAAAATATTACAAACTGATGAGATAAAGATGAAGCAATGCAGCAGTGATATCTATGGTTATAAATGAATGTCATGAAACATACTTTCTAACACGTTGATAATTCAAAACATATTGCATGATGATCTCATGATGAGCATCTGCGTGATGTTATAAAATTGAATGCAAGAGCTAAAAATTTCCTCCAAAATTGTAACTTCATGGAGCCTGCGTTGGCCTTTTCACCTTTTGAGTCAAACGGTTACCATCGTTTGTGAATGTCCAAAAAAATTAATTTTTACAAAATTTACAATACCCGGAGATACATAAGACACAATTCCAAACCAGAGCTGCACATCCAAGAATGTTTGAATGTAAATGAGGTGCATCTGATGTGGGAACAAGAGGAAAAAGGACACAAAGAGATATAGGATATGAAGGGCGGCAGACATATTGAAAGGAAATCAAATACGGATGCAGATTGGGTCAGAGATGATGGAGGAAAGAAGAAAAGAAGGAAGTTATGAAATCAAGGAGGCATCAATTTTCATGCCAGAAGTTATCATTTTATTGTCGTCACCAGTGATTGAAACGACGGACATTACCATTTGATAATGAACAAGTTGCAGCTTCTGAAGAAGATGCACCTTCTCAGAGTGCATGATTCCAGGTGCAGCATTCTTACCTTCCTCAACGCCATCTCGGAATGATGCCGACCGGCTGATCCCACGGTGTCGTTCGTCAAGAGATGCAGAGCTGTTCCGCAGCCGGGTGTCTCCGTACATCTCGTAAGTCGGTTCATGGGTCGAAACGCTGTTCGAACGGAATACGTTTGGGAAGGACATGCTGAATTGAGCAGTGTTTGGACTTGCTGTGGGAACAGAAAACACAAAGGGTTAAGTAGTTGGCGACCTGAAGTGAAAAAGGAAATTTGAAATTTTAATTCAAATTTTTAAATTTAATTCACCAAAGGTGAATAAGTAAATTTATACAATATAAATAGAAGATCAAACCACTTCACATCATTGTTTAAAGAAATCCTATTTCCATCCAACTACATTTTATTAAGCATGTTACTGTATTCAATCTACACTATCAAGGAATAAAAAAGAATTTGACTCTTCCATGATGTAATTGATAAATGGCAATGACTAAATGTCAGGTGACCAATTGTAGGATCTCAAAAGTTACGTACAGGATGGTTGAACAACGAGTATTTCTTCATGCTTACTGTGTTGTGTTCCCATATGAATACTTGCCTCAAGTTGTTAGGTTTATTTCATACATCCACAACCAGACTCAGTGATGTACGTTTTGTAGCATTCACTCTTGAGTCTGGGAGGTCGGCGGTTCGAACCTAACCCCAATTAAGCCATACAAAAGACGTACAAAAATGGTACGCTGCTTCCTTGCTTGATGTTCAGAATTGAAAAATAACACAACATGAACAAACAACCATAGCGCCAGCTTAATATGCTTCATGGTCTCCTAATGCATTGAAGTTCCTTATAAGGCGACTCGTATTTTATAAAGTCATTATTATTACCACTCCTAATGGCCCCAAATATTACCCTTGCTAAAGGTATTGCACTTGGGTCCATTTGTCTGTTGTCTATTTGTCGTTGCAGAATGTGTTAACACAGGCCATGAACGCCATCTAGTAATAATGCACAATTAGAATGTGAGTACGTCTATAAAGTATGTACAATTAGAATGTGAGTACGTCTATAAAGTATGTACAATTACAATGTGAGTATGTCTATAAAGTATGTACAATTACAATGTGAGTACGTCTATAAAGTATGTACAATTACAATGTATGTCTATAAAGTATGTACAATTACAATGTGAGTACGTCTATAAAGTATGTACAATTACAATGTGAGTATGTCTATAAAGTATGTACAATTACAATGTGAGTATGTCTATAAAGTATGTACAATTATAATGTGGGTACGTCTATAAAGTAAGTACAATTAGAATGTGAGTACGTCTATAAAGTATGTACAATTAGAATGTGAGTACGTCTATAAAGTACAATTAGAATGTGAGTACGTCTATAAAGTATGTACAATTATAATGTGGGTACGTCTATAAAGTAAGTACAATTAGAATGTGAGTACGTCTATAAAGTATGTACAATTAGAATGTGAGTACGTCTATAATGTACAATTAGAATGTGAGTACGTCTATAAAGTATGTACAATTAGAATGCGAGTACGTCTATAAAGTATGTACAATTAGAATGGGAGTACGTCTATAAAGTATGTACATTTAAAATGGGAGTACGTCTACAAAGTATATACAATCAGAAAGTGAGGAAAGCATCTTTTAAAAAGTGCTTTTCATGATAAGAACAATAACTACTTTTGTACCCATAATTAAAATCTATAAAGAACACTTAATTTGTCTGCATCTTCAGAGGGCAGTAAGTGCAACTCATGAGAATGAAATGCACTATTGAAATGCAATGTAAAATTATGGGTAAGATTCAATATGGGCATTTAAACATCAAACATGTAGTGTTTCGAAAAATGACCCTGGGGACCTGTTTTAGAGCAGAAGGGCCCCGTTATGTGCCGGGACATTCAATAAGTGCTGGCTAATCCCGGAGAGATGGTGTGTATGTATAAATGTGTGTATTTGTATGTAAATACAGTACATATCTATGTTTGGATGTATACTGTATATGTATGTATTTGTATAGTATGCACATACGTATGTATGTATATATGTATGCATGGATGGATGGATGTGTGTATGTATACATGTATGTATGTATGTATGTATGTATGTATGTATGTATGTATGTATGTATATGTGAGTACGGATGTGTATGTATATAGTATGTATGTATGTACTGTACATAGTATGTATATCGTATGTATGTACTTAGTATGTGTACTGTATGTATATCGTATGTATTTAGTATGTATGTATGTATATAGTATGTATATATTGTTACGTTTGTGGGTGTAAACAATGAAATACCTTAAGAAAGTTCAGAATGTGTAGGTTTAGAATGCTCCGTGTGCCACAAAGAAGCCACCTTGTTGTACGTAAGTAGGCCGTCTGTCCGGGTAAGAGCGTTTGGATGTCGCCATAAGGGGCGTGGCTTTGTGCTAATTAATCCTAGGGTTTAAAGATTAATTCCCCAGTGTGTAATTTGCCTCCTGTGGTCTTCCCTCCGGTTTTATTACATTCGGCCAGCCAGGAAAACGAGGGCTCAGTAAAACAACGATGGCACTGTAAATTGACTCATTCGCTCACCACGCCCCCAGGTCTGACAAACAGCATTTGCTGATCGGCAAGGGAATGACGTCATCCCAACATTCCCAAACAGAGATTAGACTCTGCCCCCCAACGACTCGTAATGAGGAGGCCACGCCCCGGCCTTCGTGATTGGTCGGAGTGATGGATGATGGAACAGAACTCGGTGATTGGACAGAGTGTGACGTCAGCGTGGAACAATCGAGAGCTGGGTGAGAAAAAAGACGCCGGCTCACCATCTTGGTCTCTCTTTGTGCTGGTGTTTGTTGGAGGCAGTCACATTTCTCTGTCTCATCTGGTCCTGGCGTTTGTTGGAGGCGGTCATGTTTTCTCTTTGTTCTGGCTTGGTGGCGGGCGGTGGCACATCTTTGGCTCATGTGCGCTTGCGGAAAGAGACTGAACAAGAGAGGTTTGGCGCAGTCGGCATCGCGAGAAGTACCTCACGTTGGGGACGTCGAGGAGTGCGACTCCACGCCATTTTGTGCGTTCCCATGTAGTGACTCTGGCTTGACGACCAGCAAGCCCTACCAGCCATTTGGGGACACAAAGCTGAGTGCCGGCCGATTACCAAATCGTTTTATTTTCTTTCATGTGTCTTCCCTGTGTCTGTAATTGTGTCCGCATGGAGGGTCCCTCACCTTAGCCTATTGCTATTAGTTTTCACCTCAACATTTTTATTGTCTTTGCATTTATTTTCATTAAATCATTATTTGTTGAATTTTATTTTTCTTGTCTTGTTTAGTTTCTTTGTTTGTGGGTTCGGATTAACCCAGTGTCGGCCGTCCGATCAGGTAAGACTTCGAACCTTCCCGTGCGTGAGAAAAGATAATCCCGCCAAGTTTGAAGTATGCCTCGGAGTTAAAGCTCGTTTTGGTTATTCGTCCTCTTGGGGTGTTAACCCCAGGGACGCGACAGTATGTATGTACACTACCGGTCAAAAGTTTTAGAACACCTCAATTTTTCCAGTTTTTATTGAAATTTACGCAGTTTAATGTCCAGTGAATAACCTGAAATGGTACAAAGGTAAGCAGTAAACTGCTCGAGGTTAAAAAAAAGTTTAGGTTAGCAAAAATGGGAAAATAATGTAAATTGCACAGTTATATTGTAAAAAAAAAGGCCTTCTTCAGGGAACAAGTAAAGGTTGAACAACTTAAAGCTGTTCTGCAGCAATGTACGTAAATTAAGCCTTGAAAGTTGATGCAAACAATTCTGACAGGTGTCCCAACCTCTGCTGATTACTTGATTACAAACCCCCTGTCTGTATAAAAGCAGTATTGGAAGAGACTGTTATTACACCCTCTGAAGCATTATTTGGACAATATTGCACTGCAGGAAGTAGTATATTGGAAACTGGAGGAAACTCTGACAGGAAGAGGTCTGGCAGACCCAAAGCCACAACAGAATCAGAAGACATGTTTCTGAGTCAATAGCTTGCGTGATAGGCGGCTCACAGGACAACAGCTTCAAGCACAGCTTAACACTGGTCGAAGTAAGCAAGTCTCCGTTTCAACTGTGAAGAGAAGACTTGGAGCTGCAGGTTTGACAGGTCGAGTGGCAGTAAGAAAGCCATTGCTAAGATGGCAAAATAAGAAAAAGAGGCTTGCCTGGGCCATGAAGCACCACCAGTAGACTAATGAAAAATGGAAGAAGGTCTTATGGACCGATGAATCAAAATTTGAAATATTTGGTTCATCACGCAGGGTTTTTGTACGCCGTCGAGTCGGTGAAAGGATGGTTCCTCAGTGTGTGACACAAACTGTCAAACATGGAGGAGGAAGCGTGATGGTCTGGGGCTCTTTTGCTGGATCCAGAGTCGGCGACTTGCACAGAGTGACTGGCACCCTGAACCAAAAGGGCTACCACAGCATTTTGCAGCGCCATGCAATACCCTCTGGTATACGCCTAGTTGGTCAGGTGTTCATCCTACAGCAAGATAATGACCCTAAACACACTTCCAGGCTATGTCAAAACTACCTTCGAGGAAAAGAACAAGACGGTAGGCTTCAAATCATGGAATGGCCAGCACAGTCTCCAGACTTGAACCCCATCGAGCTGGTTTGGGATGAATTGGACAGTAGGGTGAAAGCAAAGCAACCTACAAGTGCAACACATTTGTGGGAACTTCTGCAACAGTGCTGGGAAGAACTTCCCAAACAATATTTGATTTCCATTGTAGAAAGAATGCCACGAGTGTGTTCGGCGGTTATATCTGCAAAAGGTGGCTACTTTGCCGAGTCAAAATTTTAAATTAAAATTTGTTAAACAAAATGACTATGATTTCTTTTTTTATCTCCAACTGTTTATTTGTTCTATGCTTAATTTCAGAGTACATTGACACATTAAACTGCGTAAATTTCAATAAAAACTGGAAAAATTGAGGTGTTCTAAAACTTTTGACCAGTAGTGTATGTATGTATGTATGTATGTATGTATGTATGTATGTATGTATGTATGTATGTATGTACATAGTATGTATATAGTATGTATGTATGTACATAGTATGTATATAGTTTGTATAGATGTATGTACATAGTTTATATATAGTTTGTATTGATGTATGTACATGGTATGCATATAGTATGTACGTAGCATGTATAGATGTCTGCATGTATGACTGGATGGATGTATAGGTGTACGTATGTATTTATGAATGACGTAAAAATAAAATGAAATAATTTATTCTTCCGATAGTTTTTTTTAAACACACCTGTATATGCATTTTTACAATTGGGAAATCCAAAAGAACAATCTTGTGATGCTAAAAATGTGAAAAAAATAAATTGAAGCTTTTAAAATGCCATCAGATGGATCTAAAGCAACCCTGTAAACAATGTGGTGCTCCAAGGACAACCTTCAGAAACACTTGAATGTAACAAAGCATTGCTGAAGCTTGTGTGCCGAAGAGCTTACCTTTTCGAAAAAAACCTGATTTTTAAGAGGCGATGAAAAGGCACCTAGTTAATCATGTAAAATAACTAGAGCTAATCCTCTTTGTATTTACTCCAAACCCATTAAGAAAACCTTCATACCAACTATCCTGAAAGACAGGAAGTAGGCCCTGATTTACTTAAGGGCCATGACTTGTCATGGCAAAGATGTTTCCCTTCAGACACCAGAAGCCATGTCGGTTGTAAGAGCTAAAGGGTTTAAATGTTGATTTGAAATCTCAAGAGCATTACAACAGAAGTATCGCCGACCAAATACACACCGTCAACGAGACTGGCAGGTCGGTAGCAACATCTAACGGGTCTCAACAGGAAAATGTCCGTCTCTATCGTTTTTCATGGACAGCTTGTGCGGCAGAGGAAATTTGGAACCCGTGTTCCATCTGTAAGGACCGGGCACACCACGGCCATTCAAGGCCCAAGACTACGGTTCTGTGTGTGAAATGTCTCATGAATAAACATGTTGTTTAAACTTGCCAAATACTACTTTTTAAAGAATTTTTCACCATTCTCATACGTGTTGGATAAAATAGACCCAAAGGGTTAGGGCTCAAAGTATTTTGCTCTGACAAAGGGTATTTTTTTCTACTTTTATTTTATATAATATTCTTATTTATATTACAAATTATATTATTATTATATAATATATATTATATATATATACACATGTTGTTTAATTATATAATAATATATATGATAATATATTCCCTGCTATCCAATAATATATATTATATATATTATTATTTATTTTATATTCATATTCATTCATTCATTCATATATTATTATTTATTTTATATATTACAAAGGGTATTTTTTTCTACTTTTATTTTATATATTATTATTATTTATATTACAAATTATATTATTATTATAGAATATATATTATATATATACATGTGGTTTAATTATATAATAATATATATTATAATATATTACCTGCTATCCAATAATATATATTATATATATTATTATTTATTTTATATATTACAACGGGTATTTTATTTTATACTACTAAAAGGTAAAGTATCAAAGTATTTTATCCCCCCTCTTACTCCCCCTTTCCCGTGCCTCCTCCCAAAGATCTCCCGATGTCCCTGCTCTCCAATGTTGTACTTGTGTGCTGCCCTCTCTCTCCCCATCTTGTCTACCGCTCCCTTTATCTTATGTTTTATGAGTCAGTTTGTCTTTTTGTGATTAATGTTACATGAGATTACATGAGCCTCGATCTTGCATACAAAAAAACTAAATAATATAATAATAATAATAATAATAATAAAGAATCGTTCCAAATGTCAGCTCTACCTCATTCCCCAATGCAGTAAATATGCTCTTATCAACTCTCAAGTGATAAAATCATTTGTTTATCTCATCTGCCAATGCAAGCTGACACACCAGCCTTTGGGGAGACTAGTATTCCATCGTGACCTTTAACCGATGTCCTTTTACTGCAGCAATAGTTTGTAGGTCAGGTTCGAGCACTAACAATGAAATGATCGATCACTGTCGCCACCAAACTTCACTTCGGATAGTCTTTGCTGGTGAAGGGAAAAGATATCTGCTCATTGTGCTCCACACCATCAATCCAATTTCCGTCTTGTTTGGCTATTTGATATTTGGACGAGCAACAAGCTTAGCAACCGCTTAATTCTTTTAAACTTAATTTAAAATAACTTAATGAATTCTTAATTTGTCATGTGCAATCTTTTTCAAGCTAGGGGCAATGCAAACGTTTCAGTTTTCAAACTAGATAAGCCAATGGTGTTATTTTCGTTTGACAATCAAAAGTGTCTGCTGTGTTGTTATTATCCAATCATGTCGCATGGCATATGGAGCATCTTATGAACTTTCGCCAAGTCTTTCGTCGGTCTTGGGCCCACATTCCAATTTTATTCCAGGTGACTTTCATTACCTCCGCCACCGAAGGTGGATGGAGGTTATGTTTTCACTTCACCCCTGTCTGTTTGTTTGTAGGTTTGTTTGTCTGTCTGTGCGCTTGTTTGTTTGTGAATGGGATATCTCAAAAAGTTGAGGACAGATTTGGAAGAAATTTGGTCGAGAGTTTTGTGTGTGTGACAAGGATGAAATGATTAGATTTTGTTGAACATCTGGATCTGGATACGGATCTGAGAATTTTAAAGTGATTCTTCACCATTGAGAGATAGGGCCAAAAGGATATATGGCACGATATCTCAAAACATTATGGATGGATTCAGACGAAATTAGGTGGACAGGTTTGGCATGGGACAAGCACGAATCCATTCAATTTTGGTGAAGATCCAAATCCAGATCCAGATATGAGAATTTTAAATATTTTAGGTAATTCTTCACCATTGAGTGATATAGGGCCAAAAACGATATAGAGCATGACATTTCAAAAAGTTGTGGACGGATTCAGTCAAAACTTGGTGGATGAGTTGGGTAAGTGACAAGAACAAGGCGATTCGATTTTGGTTCAGGTCCGGATCCAGATATGACCTCTCGGTGGGCTGTTCAGCCTTGCGGAGGTATGCTCTCGACCAAGTGTAGTTCGAGTTCCTTTTATTTCCTTCTCAACAATATGTCACCAGGTCTTTTTCCTGGCCATCCAACTCTTCTCTTCCCATCAAGTGCCCAGCTTATTGTCCTTTTCGGTATATTTTGATCTTCCATCGGCAACACATGACCACAATCTATCTCCACCTCCTAATTTTCATCTCTTCCATGACGTTTTTCCTCCCTGTTAGCCTTTCAACCTCTTTATCACTAGCCACGCCAGGCCAGAATCAACAATCAATCGAAGTGCGACGCTTTAAATAAAGACTGCAACAATGCAGTGAGTATTTCGACTCAGCGTTGCTTTAAAATGGCTGTTAGAAAATCGGGATGTCGAATTGAGCAACGATTGTGGAAAACAGCGAATCGTGTCTTTGTTACAAGTGAGTGGCTTGGAATAGATGCTGCATGCGAGGCAAGCAAGATTGCCATAATGAGAGATGCTCGATCGGAGGAACACACCTCCTTTGCTTATTTTCTTACAAATAACCAGTAGCTTTACAGAATAAGGGGTGGTGTGATGCTAGAAAAAGGTTGGAAGGAAGTTGTCTGAGAATATCCATACTACCGGTTTCTCATGCCATGGCAAACTGATTTATTTGGATGTTACGTCGTGAAAAGTGAGAATATGTAGTGCGAGGTCTGTAGAATAATTAGCTTCCAAGGGTAAACAAGATAATTTATCTAAAATGTTATATTTTTGTGATTTCGTTACAATTGGGGATAAATAAATGTGTTTGATTGGGTTTCAAGAAAATATCCGAGTGAGTAAGTTTGTCGTTAGGGAATGATTGTTGGACCGGGATTCAATTCTGGATTCAGGCAGCTGGTCGAATCATTACTGAAGCACGGGTGTGCTGCTGATGCAAGGCTCCTGGAGATTAGGAGAGGAATTGGGAAATTGACTAGGATGCCGGAAATAATTATTTAGAATTCAGATTAGGGTGCCAGTGGTAACTTCGGAATTTAGCCAGAGTGCCAGCGATAACCTACTCTTTGTGCAAGAAACCATCTTTAATGTCTAATAGCAAATGCTAGCAGATGGGTCCCCAACGTAACATCCTTCCGAGGGAGGAGACGCTTATTGATGCAACGCTCTGCATGCAGAGCACCAATCTGTGACTTTGTTGTCAGTTTGGCAATCAAACCCAACCAAGATGGCTGAGTCAAGGAAGGCAACCTCTGCATCCCCAAAAACATAAAAATTTATGGTGATGCAGATTAATGAGATCTATTTCATGAGCATAAAATCATTAAGCTTCAAGAGACATGTCTAAAACAGTGGGTTGCATCTGCTGACTAAATGTGAGATGGTTGGCCAAGTTAATGAGAATGAATGATCTACCGTTGATTATATAACAAGCTGCTGGTCACAGCGTTAAAAAGAAAAACAGAGCCCGTCAATGTTTGCATTCAGACGTCGGTTTCTTCTTCTTCTTCTTCTTCCGTATGCTCAAAATAACAAAAATAGTAAAAAAAAAAAAGAAAAAAAAAAAAGAGGAAATTGACGATTTTATGCAACCTTGACCAACACGCTTTTAATCTCAAAAAATAATCAGCTTCGAGCTTTTGATTGGTGAACCAATTCTGTGACCCAATATGAAAATTCTTAAAATTTCAGGTCAACTGGATGAAAATTTATGATTTTATGCAACCTTGACCTTTTGATGTAAAAAAACAAACAATTAAATCCTACCTTTGATTGGTGAACCGATTCACTGACCCAATAGGCAAATTCTTAAAATTTCAGGTCAATCGGATGAAAATTGACGGTTTTATGTGACGCTGACCTTTGATCTTTTGACCAAGTTATTAATTTGCCTTCTCCATGTTCTCATAATAAAGCTTTGGTGAAAAGTTGATGACAAAACTTAAATGGTGAATTGAAATTTCAGGTCAATTGGATGAAAATTGACGATTTTAGGTGACGCTGACCTTTGACCTTCACTTTTGAGAAGACCAATATGTGTCCCAGTGTCTGAAAACTCCATAGAAAAGGCTTAACATTGGTACTAACTTTGAAAAATGACATCATATATAATACTTGCTGGGAAATATTTCTACAACTGGAAGTTTGAAGACCAGTCGATCCCTCAAACCAGGTACAGTAGTGGAAACTTTTGGAAAACCATATCACTCCAAAAACCTTCAGAAAGTAAGATGAGAGAAGAACATGATGGGAAGATGTGAACTTATCAAAGCTCATCTAAAACGTGCGCACCAGGTGGGGGGAAGTGGAAGCGGGTGTTTGTTGGGGAAGTGATGGAAGCCGCAGAATTGAGCGGAGAATGCTCTCCAGTGTCCTGGAGCCCACCGATAGAGTGCGACCGCAACCACTCGTCCTGTGCACGTTGCTGAGATGGTGCACACCTGCAAGCCGTGAGAAGCACCGATCAGCACTCTTCAGACCCACATCTTTCCCACAATAGAGGTAAGGCCCATGGAGCCCAAAAACAATTACAGTATATGGTTGTGCTCATCTGTTGGCATCCGCTGCCTTAAACAGTCACTTTGCTGTGACCAAATGCAATCAATGGAGTAAAAAATTTAAACACGATGTTTAGCTACCATGTCTGAAATAGAATTACGGCAAGAGAATGTAGAATATAACTGAATCTGATCATTATTATCCAGCACCCAATGGGCCGTGCAAATAAGCTCGGCCAACACATACGAAAAACAGTGGACTTTCAACATTGCTTCTGGACGTTTCCTCTTTCCAGAAATGCCAAGCTCTACATTCCAGAGTGGACGCGGAAAGAAATTGTGGAGCATTTCCACGATCATAGATGCAAGGCAAAGGTCAATATCTCAAATTACAAAGTGATGGCTGGAATGAAACGACTTTTGATGCAGATCCATTATGAGGTGACAGGAAGTGCATGCTGATGGTATAGCAATATTTGACTGCGCACATGGTCTCTCCAAGATCTTGCAACCTTTACAAAAGGTGTGCTTATCAAAGTAGGACAGGTACATGACAAGCACAGCAAATGAATACATTAATATCGTGTAACTCCATTATTTTCTTCTCTGATGGACAATGGGTATGAAAGAGTAAATAAACACTCCGACCCAAATTCTGCTTCTTCATACCCTTCATTTTCATCTTGCATTTAGTTATCAATGACAGTTTAAGATACCAGTACATGTGTTAGGATCCATACAGGCAAGTAGTTCAAGCCTGTTGACAATACATGGCTTTGAGCACTCCAACGAGTACATCGTTTCAGTCATCTGTGCTCGTTCAATATGCTATATTATGGCCATTTTCGCCATCTTACTGTAATTCACCAAATGTCCGTCTGTCTGTCCGTTCGAAGGTATCACAAAAACGGCTGAATTGATCGCAACGATATTTTGGGTGGGTAATCCTAGGACCTCCTGGAGTATATACAGACTTGGCATTTAATATGGAATATTTTTTTTGTGGGGATGAACTTACTTTTCAAGATGACTTAGAACCAAAAGTTCATTGGAATTATGTTGAAATTATTCGAGATTTTGTTAATGTGACCTTTAAAAGAAACAAAAACCACATTTGACATTTTGAAGCAAATAAATTGATCCTTGAAAGTGATGTAAACTGATATCGAACTCAATTCATGGACAGTACTGTGTTAAACTTCTGTGCGTTTTCCAGAAGTATCTCTTTATTTTGCACATTAGGCCAAATTTTTTTTAACAAAAACAAAAGTTAAATTACGACTGGGATTACGGACAGTAAAATTACAGTTCAGTACTTCGTGTAACCCCCACGAGCATTCAGGAGAGCACGTACACGTTGAGGCATGCTGTTCACGAGATTTGCCAAGGTTTGGACAGGAATCGCTTGCCATGCAGTTACAATAGCCTGCTGCAATTCACGCACAGAGGCAGGCTGCTGGTCCAAGTTGTCGATTTGATGCGTTAATTCTGCCCACAAGTTCTCTATCGGATTCATATCCGGGGACATGGCAGGCCACTCCATATGCTCTACACCCGCGGTCGGGAACCTATGGCTCGCGAGCCATATATGGCTCTTCCGGTGACGGCATATGGCTCCCAGACAATTTTGAGTTGAAAAAAAAAATATTAAAAAAAAAAAAATCAGTTTGGAACTGATTTTAAAATACTTGTGATATTTCTTAATAATACTGTGTCATTTTAAAGTAAACAGAAATTAGTTTTGAAGATAAATTTCACGGGTCACGGGTCACCCGTGGGTCGGGTCGGGAACCAATGGCTCGCGAGCATGTCCGCGTCATTGTAAAGGTGAAGAAATCAATTTTATCAGATAGCCAACTAGTTTATCCGCTTCAACCCTTGTAACGGAAAAGATGGCGAAAAGAAAAAAAGACGATGATTACCGTGCATTCCAGGCTGCGTGGACAGAGGAATTTGCATTTGGTGAGAGAGCAGGATCTGCGGTATGTCTAATATGCAATGATAAAATTGCATCGATGAAACGGTCAAATATAAAGCGGCACTTCGATACGCACCATGCTTCATTTGCATCGAAATATCCAGCGGGGGACAGCAGGAAAAGGGCATGCGAGGAGCTACAGCGGAGAGTGCAGACGAGTCAGCAGCAACTACGTGTGTGGACCAAGCAAGGTGACGGGAATTCCGCTAGCTTTGCGGGTGCTTTGGCAATAGTAAGGAATGGAAAGCCATTCACAGATGGCGAGTATGCCAAAACATTCATGCTTGATGTGGCCAATGAACTGTTTGATGACTTCCCAAATAAAGACAAGATAATCAAACGAATAAAAGACATGCCCCTGTCAGCAAGAACTGTGCACGATCGTAGCATCATGATGGCAAATCAAGTCGAGGAAACACAAATTAAGGACATAAACGCCGGGACATACTTTTCTCTCGCGTTAGATGAGTCAACAGACGTTAGCCATCTATCTCAGTGCAGTATAATTGCCAGGTATGCTGCAGGTGACACACTGCGTGAGGAAAGCTTGGCTGTTTTGCCAATGAAAGGGACAACAAGAGGAGAGGATTTATTCACGTCTTTCATGGAGTTTGCTAAAGAAAAAAAACTACCGATGGATAAACTTATTTCTGTCTGTACTGATGGTGCACCCTGTATGTTGGGGAAGAACAAAGGATTTGTAGCGCTTCTCCGTGAACATGAAAAGAGAGCCATCCTAAGTTTTCATTGCATCCTGCACCAGGAGGCGCTTTGCGCTCAGACGTGTGGCCAGGAGCTTGGTGAGGTGATGTCGCTGGTCATTCGAGTGGTCAACTTTATTGTTGCCCGAGCTTTAAATGATCGCCAGTTTAAAGCTCTGTTAGAAGAAGTTGGGAATCATTATCCCGGTCTGCTTTTACACAGCAACGTGCGTTGGTTGTCAAGGGGGAAGGTGCTCAGCCGTTTTGCAGCTTGCCTGAGTGAAATCCGGACTTTTCTTGAAATGAAAGGCGTCAAGCATCCTGAGCTAGACAACACTGACTGGCTCCTGCAGTTTCACTATCTCGTGGACATAACTGGCCATCTGAACCAGCTCAATGTGAAAATGCAAGGTATTGGAAATACAATCTCATCCCTTCAACAAGCAGTGTTTGCATTTGAAAGCAAGCTGGAAGTCTTTCTCAGGGACATTGAAACAGGTCGTCTTCTGCACTTTGAAAGACTGCAACAATTTAGAGATGCATGCTTAGCAAGTGACTCCACTCAACATCTGTATCTCCAGCAGCTAGCTGGCTTTACGTCCAATCTCCTGCAGTCATTCAAAGCACGTTTTGGAGAATTTCGTGCGCACACTGGTCTTTTCAAGTTCATCACTCATCCACATGAGTGTGCAGTGGACAAAATCGACCTGACATGCATCCCCGGGGTCTCTATCGGAGACTTTGAGCTGGAAGTTGCTGACCTGAAGGCATCAGACATGTGGATGAGTAAGTTCAAGTCACTTAATGGAGAGTTGGAAAGTCTTGCGCGACAGCGAGCAGAGCTGGCGAGGGAACACAAGTGGACAGAAATGAAAAATCTTCAACCTGAAGACCAGCTGATTCTTAAAACATGGAACGAGCTTCCTGTGACATACCACACAATGCAGCGTGTGAGTATTGCCGTATTGACCATGTTTGGCTCTACATATGCATGTGAGCAGTCATTCTCGCATATGAGGAACATTAAGACCAACCTACGCTCACGTTTAACTGATGGAAGCCTCAACGCCTGCATGAAGCTCAACCTCACCATGTATGAACCAGACTACAAGGCCATCAGCAAAACCATGCAGCACCAGAAGTCGCATTAAAAGTAAGACATATTTAATTTATTATACGTTAAAAATACTATATGGCTCTCAATGAAATATTTAGAAATATTTGGCTTTTATGGCTCTCCCAGTCAAAAAGGTTCCTGACCCCTGCTCTACACCACGGTCAGCAAGAAAGTGTTGGATCATGCGAGCATGATGAGGCCTTGGAAGACAAATCTTGGAAGATAAATCTTGGAAGACAAAGTTTCCTCGAAAGGCTGCACGAACAAATGGAAGCAATGTTTCTTCCAGAATGGCCCTGTGCTTGAACTGGTTCAGGTTTCCATTCAGAATAACCAGGTCAGTTTTGCCCCCTGCATGAAAAGCAGCCCAAACGGTCACCCCACCACCTCCAGCTTGGACTCTTGGCACTATACAATCTTCGTTGTAGGCTTCATGCACTTGTCTGCGCACTCGGACGCGGCCATCTTGACGATAGACCAGAAATCTAGACTCGTCACTGAAGATCACGTGATTCCAGTGTCCTGGCTGCCATTGACGGTGCTCTCTGGCCCACTGCAATCGGCGCTGGCGGTGTTGTCTGGTCAGACGTGGCTTTCTCAAGGGACGCCTGGCACGATAGCCTGCTTGAACCAGTCGTTGGTCGACTAGCCTTCTGGATACAGGCACATTTGTCAGTTGCTGCCACTCAGCCCTAAGCCGATTAGCTGACTTGGTACGGCCATTGCGGACTAACCGGTGCAGCTGGCGATCATCCCTCCTTGTGGTTCTGCGGGGACGTCCTGGCCTCGGTATTGGAGTAGGGACACCCCTCTGAGCATTTCGTTTCAGGATCTTTGACACCTGACCTTGAGTGATGCCATACTGCCAAGCAATAGCATGCTGTTTCATGCCGGAATTTCGTAAAGCCACCACTAAATGACAAACAGCATTGTCGAGTTGACGGACCATCTGCAGGGGAAGCGGCAATAACTTTTGTAGATGTGCAGCAGTTGTTTTCCACTAATACAGAACGCAACAATCCGTATATACCCGATTGTGAAGCCAATCGTCGAATGTACCTGTCCGTACATTTTGTCACGCCACCTGTGATATAATCCTGTTATTGACTTCTTGCTGCGACAGACAATCAGTGACATGGTTCTTTTAACAAATAAATCACCGAAGCGTAAAAGAAACTCACCAGATTGATATACCGAGTTCAGAAATTAAACCCAAGTCAAGAAAAAAAATATATTCCATATTAAATGCCAAGTCTGTATTTGGAGAGGCTGTATTGTTTTTCCAATTTTTCCAAGTTTTCCAATTTTCCAGTTTTTCCAAACACGATGGAATAATATTTACCGATATGAACAGTGATGTGGCTTTTGTTGAAATTCTACGTACCAGTAGAGAGTAGATCGACTCCTGACGAACTCTTCCTATATAAACGTGCGGCCCCGAAGTAACACGGCAGCATGTGCAAAGGGACTGAGAAACAGGTGTGGCAGCCGCTTCCGTGTTACAGATTTGACGCGCACTCTTCACACATAAACGTGCGACTGAGAAAGACGTGTGGCGGCCGCTTCCGTTTTGCAGAATTCAATCTTGTTTCAAAATGGGCGCCATGTACTGTTTATATTTTGATGATTTGCGTGTGATATGATTCAACGGATGTTTATATGAATCGTTTAAATTTAAAAAAGCCTTCAATTTCTGATATTTTGCCTTTTCATTTAGGCTTCCCAATTGAAGCCCCGCCCGTAGGGCGGGTACCGTTGCTAGTATGGGTAAATCATGCAAAATTGTGCATGAAAACAAGTGCTTTATTTCTGTGAGTGGAAATAAACCACATCATTGATAAAGGGACAAATAAAACACAGAGCTATACTGAGCGACATGAGCAACGCAGTCAAAACGTGAGAATGCACTTTGCTAGCTACAGGAAATGAGTCGTTCAGCGATGGTTTGCTTCACAGGTGCAAAGCCAACAGAAAAGAAATGACACGGACAAGGCAGCTGTGGTGGCATGGAACTTTTGCAGAAGCCAAAACATCAGCAAGGCGTGTCAACACGCTCACAAAATGGAACACAAAGGGGTGTCTGCATCAAAGACAGCACTTCCGCGAGGCCAGCAGCACATACGGGCAGGGAATACCTGAGGCTTTTCTTAGGCAGAGTGTTCCTGTCAAGGAGTAGATAGCTATGAGGAAAAGAAAGAGGGCCCATAAATAAGGCTATTGTGAGTGACGAGCCCCAAGCCAATACTTAACCAATTATGAAACAAATTACATGACGGATCCATATGAACAATAATAAATTAAAATATGCAAGTATATGATATATTGTATACTGAATATATATATGAATACATACCAGTATATATATATATGTATATATATATATATATATATATATATGATAAGCAGGAGAAGTAAATTCCTACGTGGGGCGAGTGTGAAAAAATTCTGACTCAACCCAGGACTCGAACCCACGAACCTCATCACTTACGCGGTGACAGCCCACTGAGCTATTGAGTCTCTGGGATATCCTCAGAGATTTCTCACACTAACACAGCGAGCTTTATAATGGCCGATGTCTGGGCAGACCTGGGCTATGAGTGTATGTAAGTGTGTGAAAGTGCATTGAAGATTAACTCATCTAACAATTTAATAAACTGGAAGTAAAAAAAATATATATATATATATATATATATATATATATATATATATATATATACATACACACAAACAGTCAGTCCCCGCTATTCACGGGTTCCGCATATTCACGGTTGATAAAATGCGACATGTTTCTTTATTCGCGGAAAAGTGTCCCACAAATTCGCGTTTTTGTCTTCTATTCGCGGCCGTGTTCCGCAAAATCGCGGGGTTTTTTCCCCATTCGCGGCCATGTTCCACGAATTCGTGGTTTTTCAGGGGCGCAAACAAAAAAATTTCACAAGCCGTTAGCTTGACACATTTACAAAACACATCTTTCACCAGCCATGCACAAAGTAGCTGGACATACGTACGCAAAATAACATCTACGAGCCGCGAACTCGACCTGCTTTTGCAGCCGCTGCTGTGTGTTTCACGTTTTCATGGCTTTCGCTGCCGCAAATTTTAACTGCATGAAAATTGAGAGCTTTGCGGGATGTTCCGCCAGCTGCGTAAACAAGTCAACCCTGTAAATTATAGGATGCAAACGCTTCATTAAAATCTATTACAATTTGCAATTTATGGTAAAGCACCATCAGAGATCACAAATGGTACCTGGTGTTGTCGTTTTTTTTATTTGTATGCATTTTTTGTGAAATGCATTTGCACAATGTAATCATGTGCATTTGCGGTCGAAAACATTTTAAACTTTAAAAAATTTCCTCTGAATCAGGAACCGCCGGGAACCTATAATGTATCCCCCTTTTCCCCATTGAAACAATGCCGCGGCATACATTCACGGGATTTTTTATCGACTTTCGCAGATTTTCGTCGACATTCGTGGGTTTTGTCTCGCTATTTCTGGGACTTTCATCAACCTTCGTGGATTAATTATCGTTGACATTCTTGGGATTTGCCTCACCATTCGCAGATTTTGCCTCGCCATTCGCGGTCTATTCCTCTCTATTCGTGGATTTTCGCGACTTGGGAACCTATCCACCCTTTTTCTATTGAAACAACGCCCCCCCATTCACGTTTTCACAATTCGTGGGATTTTCCAGGAACGTATCCACTGTGAATAGCGGGGTCACACGGTATATACTCGTATATATAAATAACTACACATATAAATATATATATATGTATGTAAATAAATACACACATTTACAAATATATACAGTCAGCCCCGGTACTATCACAGCACTTGCTGCACTACCTGTTGGAGACAAGTGTCGTCTGCCACACAAACACATGGTCTCTGCCCTGCTGATCACCAGTTAGGAGGTTTGTAGTCAGGAGTAATACAATAAAAATGAAATATATATAGTATTTACAGAGTTAAGCAAAAGTCACTATGCAGTTGACGAGACGATCTAGATAATCGTTAGATTAGTCACCGGGGAAGTGTGGATTGACCTTCTCAGTCCCCCGACTTAATTCCCATGGATTTTAGCATATGGGTTGTGGTTAAAGATCTTGTGTATGCCAAAAAAAAACCCACAGACTCTGCAATACATTCGGGAGATTTATATATTACAGAGGAATTTGTATCCATCAATGACAACATAGAGTTCTGCAGGAACATTTTGTAATCCTGTGCAAGAATGATGTCAGCATTGTCTTAATGCTGATGGTTGCCAGTTTGAACAGTTATGTCGAAGGGAAATAGTACGAGGGTTTAACTCCACTCTCGTAGTTAACATAATTTCCATATTTTCAAGTGTATTCATAAATGTATGAAACTGTATCGTAACTTTTGCTTCACAGTTCACCAGTGTACACGTACACATACCTACACAGACACACGTGTGCAAACACACACACACCGCTGGGCCCTCCCATTGCATGTACATGCACACAGACACACCCAAGCCTTCACACACACGCATGCACTTGTGCTTTGTTTTCTCAGAATGTTTTGTGTGGCACAAGCTTGGACAAATTCAGTGTCATAAAGGAAAGGAGTGAAACACTAAAAGCTGCAGCACGCATACAACAGCACATGGTGACATGCCTTGCAACTGCAGTGCAGATTCTACAACATGGGCATTCAACTTTTAATGACATCAAGTTGCAATGGCATTTCACAGCAAATTATGCAGCAGACAGCTACTGGTGAATAGATGGTGTGTTGTTTAAGGCCATGTGGTCAGGCTAGAAATGCAGCATATTGCAAAGCCAGATGTTTTGAATGCGCACCATAAATGACAACATTTAATGGATGGACACTGTTAGATAAACTTGACAAAGTAAATGTTCTTTTTTTTTTGATCACCGTATTACATGTTAATTCAAGTCAGTCAATTACTACCGTGGTAGGAATGATCTAGCCAATAAACATGAACAAACCTGTTACAGACAAGCAAGGCCAAGAGCCAATTGGAAATGGTTTTGTTTGAAGAGGTCTTCTCTGATCAGTTCACTTTAATGTAGATTCATTTACCAAAAGCTAGATATACAAAGTTGACAATTAGTAACAAGACTATCGTTAAAGACCTTTTTCTTAGCTTACAAATTTGAAGTTATAGAAAAGCAAAAAAAAAAAAGAAAGTCTTATGAATGATAGTCTGTGGAAGATGCTAGCCATGTGGAAATGATATGGCCAAAAATGAGAGAGAAGCATGAGCTGCTAATTGTTACACAAAATAACTGCTTCTTTAAGACACCGCATGTCAGAAAGACCCTTTCACATTACCTGTCTTGCCTCCTAGGTAAAGTGTGGCTGATATAGTGGGGGCTAGCAGTAGGGGAGAGAGGAGGGCTGGGTGGAATACAGGGAAAAAAGAAGAGTAAGAAAGATTGAAAAGTCACACAGAACTGTAGATGTGAAACGAATAGAAGTTATTGTTAAAGTGAACCTACCAATAGTATGTTACCTGGTGATAAGGAAGCCTTCCACAAAGAAATTTTTGAAGACACATTCAAATATATAACATAAAGAACACTTCCTTTGTCCAGTGTTACATAATAAGGTTTAGAAGAAATTTCCAAGTTGTTGCTTTTGAGCCCAAACCACCACAATATGCTTTTCTACATACAAGTAAGAAAAGGAGTGTAATGGTTAGAACTTTATTAATCATGGAATTATAATTAATTTGTGTTAAACCCTTAACAGATCTCACCTCTCAGACATAGTCGACTTGATGCTATTGGTTCGTACGAAGGGGCTCTGAGACTCTGAGACCTTATTTGCAAGGCCGTAGGCACCAGTTGCAGGGGATGCAAAAAGGATCGGTGGGCAAAGTACACCACCAGAGAGCATGCCCATTTCACCAGATGTTGGCCCAATCATACTGCCTTGGGATTTGCAGGATGGAGGTGAGGCCACCATGACTCCCGGGCTCCAAGGGCCACCGTTCGGTGTGCTACAATGACCAGCGGAGTTACTTGGAGTGGATATCTTAGGGCCGCAGATGTTGGGACCTGGGAATGCTGGTAGGCCTGGACTTGGAGCAGGGCTTGCGCTACGGCTGCTGCCCAAAGGGGACGGTGAATCTGAGCTTCCACGTCGTACCAAACCGGTGTGAGAGAGGATGTTTGTTGAGGTCTTGTTGCAGTCTGTGACCAGTTGTTGCTGTTGCTTGTTCACTTTTCCACCAAAAAGCCTGTTTGCAGACATTTATCACCACTCTCAGAATGTATTTGTGTAAACAGAACATGTACAAAGAAAGATATGTGGATAGATTGTTGACTCACCCAAATACAGAGAATGCTCATAAGGTTAAGTTCAATATATTGAATAGTCAAGATATTTAAACAAGGACATTTTCTCAGTCACAACATTTACAGCTTAAATCAATGATACTTAAATTACTTTGTGGTAAAATCGAATTGTATTTGCTATACCTGCGAAGTGTTGGAGATGCGATGTCTGGTCCTTTGGCCAAAACTTGAGTTGGACTCGTTGGACAAGGAGCCTGCCCTGTCCCTACCTTTGCAATGTTTGAAATGCATGAATCTGCGGGTGTTGCTGCTGCAGCTGCTGCAGCCTTTTCTCGGTCAGTTTGATTGACCTGATACATATCCCTCTCTAAGGAGTGGCCTGGTTCCTTTTCGTGACTCTGTGTTGTGGTGGGGGGGATGGTAGGAGAGGCAGTGCTGCAAGGAGGACCAGCGGTGGGAGGACTGGAATGTCCAACACCTATACGAGAAGGAAGTTTCGAACCAGGAACGCATCCTGCAGACTTGGAGCTCAGGTTAGAGTCAATACTGCTTGTGCTTGAACGGTTTCCAGTGCCGCGTCCACCACTAGACTTTGCAGGTCTTGGCAAACTGCGGTAAGTAAGAGTGGCACGTGAAGCTGTCGGCAGGAAGCTTTCGTCAACTGCACAGCCATCGACACTTGCCTTACGACCGGTGCCTGCCCGGCCAGCGATGCCGGCTCTTCCAAGTTTCCCTACAGTAGCAGAGCCACTAATCACCATGGCACCACTGGCAGTCATTATGCTGCCACCCGTTGGACGCTTGAATCCAAATGACGATGCCACACTTCCACCTCCTCCTGAAGGCCTCGCAATACCTGATGGTGGCTTCCGACCTTCATCTCCACTGCTGCGCCCTGCGTCGGATGGTGACCGCTGCACCTGACTCGGCTTGGGTGAGTGATGCCCTTGCTCTGAAGCCTTTGCATCATCGGTTTTGCCTTTGACAAAGGGAAAGGATTATTGGAAAAGTTTCATTATCATGCATTTCACATAAATCAACATAAAGACCAACATGTAAAACAAAATACAGGAAATGAATGGATAAATAAACCTCATCAGGATGCATGGATGGTTGATGATATCCTGCCCCCATTCACAGTTCCCACTCCCCCAAGCTCTCCCTGCCCTCTCCCACCTCCCCTCCCCCCTTGGGGTCAGCCGGCTCTCCTGCACCCCCTGCCCCGCTGGCTGACCAGCACCCCGCCCCCGACCTCAGTGCCTCTTGCCTCATCCTCTTGCCTCATTGCCTCTTGCCTCATCCCACCTCTTGCCTCATCCCCCCGGTTAGTTCTCCAGCACCCCATGCCCCGCCGGCTATCCAGCTTCCCCTCTCCCCCCCCCCCCCGACCTCGGCAACACTCTTGCCCCCCCTCCCCCCGGTCAGTTCTCCTGCCCCTTCCTTCTCAGTCCCCCACCCCCCAGCAATGCCAAGTACCTTGCTAGTTTCAACAATCCGGAAACGTTACAAGCTCAAAATGGCTGACACAATAGTTCCGGAATATCTTACTCCCTTTGGAGCTCTCAATTTTCGTTTTGATTCCGACCCGACTGTAATCCCAGTGCTTCATTGATAGGGAGATGCATGGATGTAAAAATCCCGAAGGCACCTTTTCCATTGTAAGTTTACCAAATATATAATCTGATTCAAAATATATTAAGTCCATCATACAAAATCTCTCAACTCCCAATATTATGCCAATTTCATTGTTGAACCTTATAACCCTTACAGCACCAACATAGACACGGATAGTTAACATTCAGATTCAATCATACAAGTATAGAACTCATTCCAAATGCATAATTTAGTAAGGACTTATTCCACATACATCAATATTAATGCATCAAAGTTTTAACAATATAAAAAGCTTAGAATTGATTTCATGTTTAATATATTGATAAAGCATTGCTTTGCCTTCTTTTTAATCCACTAGGAAAATGTTTGATAATTAATTCTGTTCATGGGGGGTGGGGAGGGAGGGAAACAACGATATTTTCAATGACAATACCACTTGGTACAACTTGGTCCATTTTCAATGACTCCTACCCTCCGATTGAGCGTTTTCCATCAAAAAATGGACTTGATGCACAAAGGACAGCTCAGTTCATTTGGTAATAGACATGCTTTGGTCTTGGATTAGGAAGATAGTAAAAAAGGGGACGACATTGATGTGATGCCAAGCTATCAATATATTATAATATGCTAAGGGGTTGACGCTGTGCACCTACCTCCGTTGGCACACTGCTGTCCACTCTCCATTGTGTGGTCATATGGATTCTACAACTTGATCTAAGGGGTTAAATGCCAATAGCCTGTGACACCTTCAGTTGAACGTCAGGCATGGACAGCCTGATCGTGAATGACTTGGGTAAACAATGCCGAATGGTAAACCATGAATCAATAACAGCCGGTTCATTATTTCTATACACAGTCAATGGCGAAACTGCAAATGCCGAATCCACGAATGTCACGCGTGGAAACCCTCACATCATTTCCTCATTCTCCTCCTCAATGTCTCCATATTTTCATTCCAATCAGCATCATTCCAATCACAAATTAATACTATATCATTAATATAACAAAATACAATGTTACAAACACTCATGAGTAAAACGAAGATAAATGTCGTTCTAATGTGATAACCAATACAGATGAATCTGCCGGCGAGCAAGGGCGGATACGTCACACCTCTTGTGGATGGAAACTCAAAATCACAATTGTATTGAGAAAATTATGAATCCTCCCACACTCCCTCCTTAAGATGGATAAAAATGGCGTCATTCAGGTGGAAATTCAACTTTACAATTGCATTGAGATATTATCAAACCAGCAAATGCTTCCACATGCAATAAATGGTGAAACTGCAAATGCTGAACCTGTGATTGTGTTTACTCCAGATCGGGAGCAGTTTCGTACAGGTGGAAACGCAAAATCATAATTGTATTGAGGAATTTATGAAATCTCCCACCCACCTTAGGACACCCGCTGGGATATTATTTTTACATTTATTTATTTATATTTATTTATTTATTTATATTTATTTATTTATTTATTTATTTATATTTATTTATTTATATTTATTTATTTATTTATTTATTTATTTATTTATTTTTATATTTCTATATATATATACATACATACACATACATACATACATACATACATATATACAGTGGAACCTTGACTTACGAGTTTAATTGAACTTTGGTTGTTTCTCGGTGTTTATCTTTCATAAATTGATCGTCTGTTTGCCGTGTCGCGAGCAAGGCCTTTGCCGCGTCGCGAACGATTTGAAATCGAAGTTAAGTGATTGTTCCCATTTGTATTTTCGTTAAAACTGTATTTATTTATGGTGTTGTACGTATATTGTGTCCCGACGAAGATTTTTCGGTGCAAATCTTTCATACCTGTATTGAAAATCGTGTTAATTCGTGTCGTGTCTTGAGGCCTTGTACAGTGTGCACTGTACAACCTTGAGGCTTTGTTTTTCTCTCAGCGGTCCGTCGTTTTGTGATCCAATAACTTTCGTTCTCTGTATTCCCAGTCTTTTCACCCATAGCCTACTTCCTTGTGTAAATCTCAACAAAAAAAAACAACAACAACATTTCCTTCTCTGTTCTCATTCGTTTATTCATTCTTATTCGTTCGTTCGTCCTTCGACCACGTGTTTCTCCCCCATTTCCCCAGATAGTTTTCACTCATTAACCTTCAATGTTTACACTTTCCCCTCAAGTTATGTATTCCGTCATATTTTATAACACCTTTTTCTTCTTCTTCTTTAAAAGGCTGCTTTCGACTTGCTCACCAAATCAATTCATCCCAAAAAAAATATCCATCTCCTATAGTGCCTTTTTTCTACATTCCCTAAACTCTCCTGCACTCCATCCTCCATCCAGCGTCCTTAAACGTATTTTTAACTCGAAGGTCACAAGAAACTCATTTTGCAATAAATGTTCGTTTCCCATAAATCGTACACTTTCAAAAATCCAATCTCACCCCTCCCCTCCAAATCTTCCCCATAACCCCTCCCCTCCAAATCTTCCCCATCACCCCTCCCCTCCAAATCTTCCCCATCACCCATCCCTTTCAAATCTCCCCCCTTGCCCCCTCCCTCCTAAACTACCCCCTCACCCCTCCCCGCCAAGACGCCCCCTCGCCCCTCCCCTCCTAGACTCCTGCCTCACCCCTCCCCTCCAAATCTCCCCCATATCCCATCCCTTTCAAATCCCTCCCCTTGTCCCTTCACTCCCAAACTCCCCCCTCACCCTCCCCTTCAAATCTCCCCACCCTCATTGCTTCTCAATTTCCCCCCTCTCACTCCCCCTCCTCAAAGCGTCCTCCCCGCTTCTTCCCCTTTCAAACTCTCACCTCCATCTCCCCCAACCTTCTGCCTCGCTCTTCCCCCTCCTCAAATAACACCTCATTGTGGCTCACCCAATCACCATCAAACCTTTTGTCCGCCCCATCCTTCCCTTTCTCCGAGCTATTCTGAAATTTCTGACACACCTTCAACAGCTCTCCCTACCTCTTCCACCTCTTCCACATCTTACCCTACCCCTCCTCCCCCCTGTTCTGTATCTGATGCTCCCCCTTCCTCTTCATTAACGGTATGGACCTCAAACATCCGGGGCCTTCGTTCAAACTTAACTGATCTCTCCATACAGGTTGCTTCTGTCAAACCAGACGTGATCTGCTTAACAGAAACTTTCCTCCTTTATGATGTCTCTGATTCCATAGTATCTCTCCCGGGCTACTCCCTCCTCCGGTATGATAGACCTGAGCCTCGTCCTGGAGGCGGGGTTGCTATCTTTATCAAAAACTCTCTTCCTCACTCGCCCTGCACTGCACTCTCTCCACCTCACCCCCAGGAATACCTCTGGCTACGGCTTCCCCTTCGCTCCCACCTCTTGTTCATATGTGTGTTGTACCGTCCACCAAACAGTGATGACTCCATCTACATCTCGCCGTCTGATGATATGGACCAACTTCTATCGACTCATCCCAACTCTCTCTTCCTCATATGTGGTGATTTCAACTGTCATCATGCCAGTTGGCTGGGTGTGGGTACCTCTCTCACCAGCCATGGCTCCTCAGCAAAGGACTTCTGCGACTCACTGGGACTGACACAATCTGTCAATTTCCCGACCCGGATCTCAGTCAACGGAACATCTTCTCTTCTGGACTTGGTTATGACTAACTTCCCTGAAAATGTCTGCTGCTCTTCTTCTGCTCCGATCGGATCATCTGATCATGTCCTTGTTAAAGTGGACATCTCTCTGACCATCCTCAGGGAGCCTGCTCAGCGTCGACGAGTCTGGCATTTCACTCAGGCCAACTGGCACGGTCTTCAAGCAGCCATCAATCATCTGGACTGGTCTCCCATCTCTACCACCTCTGACATCAACTCATCCTGGGAATTCTTCCAAAGTAAATTGCTCTCTCTCATGCACAGATTTATCCCATCTCGTCTTCAGTTGTCATACCCTTCCTCCCGTCCATGGTACACGGAATCTTGTGGTGAGGCTGTTGCCCAGAAACAACTTGCCTTCGTCTCCTGGAAAGCAAATCCAACGGAAGGAAATCTCATTTCCTTTCACAAAGCCCGAAACAAGTGTGTGTCCACCCTCAGGAGAGCCAGGAAACAATATCTCTCCGTTCTCAAGACCGAACTCTCTTATCTGTCTCCCTCTTCCAAATCCTGGTGGCGTCTGGTCAAATCCGTTTCTGGTGTTTGTTCCCCCTCCATCCCCTCCCTTACCTCAAACGGCTACACAGCTGACTCCGCACGTGAAAAAGCTGAATGCCTCAACTCTGTGTTTGCCTCTAAATCTTGTGTCCCAAACCCATCCCTCTCTGTACCCACCATACCCAGTCGTGCCCTGCTGCTCCTGGACTCCGTGTCCTTTCCTCCTGACAAGGTGGAAAAGTTTCTGTCAACCCTCGACTCTGATTCTGCAACTGGACCCGACGGCATCAGCCCACGGGTCCTAAAATCCTGCTCTGCTGCTCTATCTCACCCTCTCTCTGTTCTCTTCACCCTCTCTTTTGCTCAAGGTCAACTGCCATCTGCTTGGAAATCAGCCAACATCACCGCTTTGCACAAAAAAGGTGCAAAAACAGATCCTAGCAACTACAGACCAATCAGCCTTCTCCCAATTATCAGCAAAGTCATGGAATCCATCATTGCTTCGGATATGAAATCTTTCCTCTTCTCCAATGGCTTGATCTCTGATCATCAATTTGGTTTCAGACCAGGTCACTCTACTCTGGACATGCTGCTTCTGCTGTCTCAACAATGGATGGAGGTCCTCAATGCCAAACAGGAAATTAGAGCTGTCTCCCTCGACATATCACGTGCCTTCGACACGGTCTGGCACCCCGCTCTGCTCACCAAACTCTCCTCCTTTGGTATCCATGGAAATCTCCACGCATGGCTGGCGGACTTCCTCTCTAGTCGTCATCAACGTGTGGCCCTGAATGGGTTTCTCTCATCTCCTCTTCCTGTTCAGGCTGGAGTTCCCCAAGGCAGTGTTCTGGGCCCCGTGCTTTTTCTGGTCTTCATCAATGATCTCTCTGACTCTCTCGAAAATCCTCTCTATCTCTTTGCTGATGACTCCACTCTCTGCCGCTCCATTCCTCTTCCCTCAGATCGGCAGTCTGCTGCCTCCTCACTCTCTGAAGACCTGGACAAAATCACAGACTGGTCAAACAAGTGGAACATGTCTTTCAATCCTGACAAATCTCACACTCTTACTATGTCTCTCCAAAAAGATTGACTGGACAACCCTCCCATCTACTTTCTCAACAATCCTCTCCAAGAAGTTCTGTCGCTCAAGCTTTTGGGTCTCACTATCTGCCATGATCTTTCTTGGGAAAACCACATTTCCAAGCTGGCCTCCAAAGCCAGTCGCCGACTGGGCATCCTCCGTCGTGCGAAGTCCTTCCTCGGCACACCTGAGCTCCTCACCACATACAAGGCTTTCATCCGCAGCTCAATGGAATACTGTTCTCCCCTATGGGCCGGTGCTCCTGCCTCACACCTAGCTTGGCTTCACGCTGTTGAAACCAAAGCTTTCAGAATTATTGGAATCTCCCGCGATGAAGCTATCTCTGAGGGCCTTTCACTCACTCACCGCAGGCAGGTAGGTGGTCTTTCTGTCTTCTACCGACTCCTCTCCGGCCTTGCACCCCCAGCTCTCTCTGTGCTCTGTCCCCCAAATATTCCTACAGGTCGCACAAGATCTGCCAGCAACCCTCTGATGGTTAAACTGCCGAAATCTCGGCTCTCTGCTCACCTTCACTCTTTCATTCCTCTTTTCTCCCGCCTCTGGAACAAACTCCCTCACTCCCTTCAATCCCACTCCTCCCTCCAGGTCTTTAAAACAGCTGTTCACCACCATCTCTTATCTTCCCCCATCCAAAACCTTGATCTTTTCTACCCCCGCTAATTCACCCCAGATCCACCTTGTTTGAAATTCCAACTTCTTTCCTGGAAGTCCTGGCAGTGTCCATATGTTTTATACCTCTCCCACCGCCCCCTTCCCATGCCCCACCCCCCCCCAAAGCCCTCGCCCTCTCTCAGATCTCTCGATGTCTCCATGTCTCTCGGTCCCTGCTCTCAAATGTTGTGTTTGTGTCCTTCCCCCTCTCTCCCCATCTTGTCTACCGCTCCCGATGTTATATGTTTTATGTGTCGGTTTGTCTTTCTGTGTGATTAATGTTCGCTCTTTCACGAGCCTCGATCTTGTATACAAAAAAAAAAAAAAAAAAAAATCTGCTGGGGGCGCATCTCTCGTCACATCCGGCGCGGGGCCGCGTATATCCGGCGGGGAGTGACACGCCCTCGGCTCGTTAGCTCCGCCTCGTGGAATCGGCACGTTGCTTCTCATTGGGTGCGTGCGGGGGGGTTACCGGCTCCGCCCTTGACGAGGAGCTGACAAGGAGCCCCTTTGTGGTAACCCCGTGGAGCGCATGGTCTGGAGCGCGTTGTCTGGAGCGCATTGTCGATGGCGGCTAACCGAGCCGGTGGGAGGACGCACACTCCCCCCCGCGCAGCGCCGTGCCCCTCTGTTGTTGTAGACGGGGAAGAAGATGGGAGGAGGTATGGGAAAGGTCCTAAACTCACTACTGGTGCCATATAATCACATTCTGGTGCAACGAAGAGTCATAATTAATGGAAACGAGGCCTTAACTGACATAGACTAAGAATAACTAGCAAGATGTCCGAAAGTTGTCTACGTGTGGTGCGGTGGACCTGGGCACGACATTTAATGGGGGAATAAGGGGAAGGTCGGCTCTACTGATTGTTGTTTACAGACAATGGGACTAGGGAATGGGGGATTGGGGATAGTTGGGGAGTATTGGGGAAAATAGGGGAATATTTACAAGCGGATATGGAGGCCAAATTCCATATTCGCAACATTGCACCCTTCTCTACCCTCGGGGCGTCCCGACCCGATAAATTTTTACCTACTTTAGTGTGGCACGCAATGTAGTTCCCTCTACTATTAACTCTACCCTGAGTGCGACAGTTTTACAGATATTCACAAATGAGTAAATATGTCCCCCTGCGACGTTGCACCCTTCTCCTCTCAGAAACACACCCACAGGATAACCGAATCCGGAAAGAATTCTCAAACTAAACATACAGCCGGTAGGGAGCATTATCTACAAGACTACGCTGATATTTACACTACGATCCAGGACCTGTTTTTGGAGGAACACATGCAGATGTTATGCATAGAGAGAGCACGCTTGCCAGCATCGATACACCAACCCACGAGTGCTCTGTGGCCGACGGCCTTTAATAACGTGCAGAGCACCCCTTCCAAGCATCAAGCACCACCCCATCACACAGTGAGCACCATCCGGTGCACCAATAAAGTGTTTATAAATCATTGTGTGGTGTCGCAGCCGGCCGATGTTCTGCCGCTGGTCTTGCCTTCGTGTGGTGCACTTGGCCTTCTTACTTCTTTTCAAAAATAAAGAAAGGCGCCAACCGCGTCCATTTCTGTATTTTGGCCTTCAGTGGTGTCAACTATAAGTGGTTCACCTGTTTGGCATAGGTGCCACGTTGACCCATAGGTCCTTCCACGGGTGGTGCTTGGCCGCAAAAGAACTGCGGTCCATTGTGGGTGGCCACAAACATTGCGGTCCGTATGGTGTATCGATCCAAGCAGCAAGCAGCGAAAGTGCAGGCCCACAACTGCGTAGCCAGCACCGCTCTCTCCTCTCTCTCTACCCCAAAGCCAGATCCTCGGAGGTGGGAGACAAAAGAAGAAGACAAGTGAGTAAGGTGGTAAGGGCGCAAAAGTGCACGCAATATAAGATGATGCACACTGGGGGCACATGGGAACCAGGTGAGACAGGTACGTTCCTATCGTACGCCCCCCCCCCCACCAGGTAACCTACATGGCCCCTCCCTTACCCCTTACTGTATCCACAAAACTCAACACTACCCATAAACATCTATTTTACAAATCAACAAACATCCCTACTGTCTTCCCCGTTCCTCCCATAAACCAAATTCGTCTTCTCTCCCTCCTAACCAATCAAATTTGCCATTTTCAACTCTCATCAAAATTTGCCATTTTCAACTCAACATCAAAATTTGCCATTACCAATTCATCATCAGTCCCTCCTAGGGAGGGAGAGATGGAATCACCCCAATGTCTCATCCACGTCGTGATGCGTCTCACCAATCCACACAGCAATCTCATTTCCTGCTACAAACCAAGAAAACACAGGTGTGGAGTCATCATCATCACCTCAGGTAAGTGGCTGCGTATGGTGCGACAGGTTCATCAATCCTAACTATCTCCTAAATGACTTTAACAACTTTACACTACCCGGGGTCTTTCTCCGGCCAAACCATTGGCCCTCTTACACTATGGGTTCTAAAAACCAATTCCCATTGGCCAAACTGTGGTGCTCTTCAATTTGGGGTCTCACTCCCCCGATTCATCTCCCGGTGCCCTCGCACAATTTCTGGGCTGTGGCGTGTACCTCTCCCAGCGGGTCTACCCACCTGCACACCTCCACCACTGCGGTTGCCTCCGAGCTTACCTGCTCCTTACCCTAACCTAACTACCTGGGGAAGGCCCTCTGGCACTCTCCCCACTCGGTGCCCTCTCTGGCACTGGGCTACCCGGGTCCATCCTCCGGATCCTCGGGCCCCATCCACAACTCTACCGGCTCCCAGAGCCCACCTGCGGCCTCACCTGGCCGACATCCTCACAGTGGTGGAGTGCCCAACCAACTACACACACTAACAGGCTACACGCCCAGCCATTTCCACAACACTAATGCACCCATCCAAGTACCATTCTGCAACCGCACCACAAATGCCAATATCCAACCACAATTTACCTGTACCCTCTACCTAACACTTACACTACCCGCCCTGGGTACTCGTGAAAGGGGTCCACTCTTCCCCCATCCACACCTTCGCACCATGCACACCACTCCGTACCACTTACTCCAACTCTCTCCACACACCTGTACCTGCACACCTGTGCTCTCACACCTGGTGCCACCTGCACCCTTCTCTCCCCAAGCGCATTCGCGCTGATCCACAACACTCACTACTCATACACTGCTCCTCACACCTGTCCAGTTGCACACCTGTGCAATCACACCTGTTCAATTCTCACACACACGGCATCATCTCAGCTAACTACTCCCTTCTGAAACTTGCGCTTCCCAGTCGTCCCTTTAAACTATTGCGCTCCCTCGTCATTATCATCCACACTAATCTACCTGCGTCCCTACTACAGGTATCAGTCACTAACTAAACTTAACGTCACCTAATGTCAATCCTCGCTAGATCCCTACACACCATATCCTAACCCACCCGGGCTAGTTTTCACTGCCATACACCCCATAAGCTATTGCTCCTTTGCCCCCCCATGGGAAGGATGGTGGATTTGCCATCCCACCACATCGGGGGTCTCTCACTACCAATTTTGCACATCAAATTTCAACAAATCAAAAATTTGGCCAATCATTGCCCATCATCTGCCAATCACTACCGCCAATCCTTTGCCAATCATCAAATTTTGTTTTTCTCTAATTTTGGGTCCAAAACACGATCCTCATCACCCGTCTACTCACTACTGCCTCTCGGTGCGCCAATTCCTGTCCAAAGCCCGGCTTCGTAAAGCCAAGCAATGGATGCTGGTTGTTTTGTGCCTGCGGCTGGATGCGTCCGGCATTCGGGGCAGGGACGGGGGCTTACCCGGGCCGAGATCCCACGCACCCCCTCGGCGTGGAGCCATCCAATGTCCCGATCTCGACCTGCCGGCACGTCTCCACAAAACGTGGTCGCCATGACGACCCTTCCTATCCAGCTGCCCGCTCCACCTAGTGGAGCCTGGACGCGGCCGTTCAAAGCGAGGCCCGGCACGCACCGAGGGCCCGATTCGGCTATAAGTCGCTCTACACTCTACCCCGTCTAACGTCGATGCTTCACCTGGACGCTTACACCCCGCAGCCCGTTCCTTGCTCACACATCCAGCCGTTCCCATTCTCCTCGTACCTTTCCTTACACACCCAGGTACCCTCATTCCACTCACAGCCTTGGTCACACATCTGACCACCGAACACTTTGGCACACATTCGTTGCTCGCACACCTCACCAATACACCGCTTCGCGCCCCCTCCTCGGTCACCTCCTCTGTGACAATCACAGGTGTGCCCTCATTCGCACACCCAACCACGTGCCTCACCACCAACTCCAGCGTGCATTCCCACTCACGCTCTACCATTCCAGGTGTGCATCCTTCCATCCCAGGTGTACATCCTCGCTCACCTGTCACAACCAACTCACTCTCCTTGTCACTCTCAATACTCTCACCTCCATTCTTGACAGCGCACTCACCCTTACTCTTGACAGCGCACTCTTTCCCCATGCACCTGTCCGTCACACACCTTCCTCGCGTCACACCCTCTGTAACACTCACCACTCCGCGCTTCCATGTGCCCCCTCGCACACGCGCTACGACCGACTCACTCTCGCCAGCACCCTCACTCCTTGGCACGCACTTTTTCCTCACACACCCCAGAGTCGGACTTTCTCGCACACCTCCTTTTTCGCACACCAGACCTGTCGCACACTTCACCAACGGCCTCTCACGAACACCCGGGTCCATCTCGACCCCCAAGCTCCTTAAATCCCCTGGCGCATCATACGCACGACCATATTGGTCACCACTTACACCGGGTCCTCTTCCTCTTCGCTTCTCCTCCATCACCTGCGAATCCCTCATCCGGTTAATGAGCACATCATCACGATCCAAACACAGACTTTGGACCAATTCTTTTATCTCCTCTTTTATCTCTTTCTTATCCCCTCTCCGTCGCTTCTTAATTTCGCTCATCCCTTCTTCCACTTCTTCTAGTTTCTGCTTCACCTCTTTTATTCCCCGGTACGTCTCCTCAAGCTCATCCTCTAAGGCTACCTTGACCGTTTCCATGTGCGTCCTCACCTGCCGGTCCTTCGTCTCCATTACCTCTATCACCTCGTCCAACCTCGTTGTCAGTCCCTCACGTACCATCTGACATTCCCTCTTTGTCGCTATCAAGTCGTTTTTTATGTCGTTTTGTGTCACTTTTAACCCTCCTAATACCGCAGTGTTCCTTTGAACCTGCTCCACTAACTCCGTTTGTCCCTCCGTCAGCTGCTCCACCTCCTGCGTCAGGTCCTCTATGCCCCCTTGTAACTTTACAGTCCCCTTTCTCACCTCCTTCTCCATGTGCTCCTTACAGTGCCTCACCTCCTCGCGCACTCCTCCGACCTCCTCACTCACTCCTCTTCTGATCTCCTCTCCCATCACTTGCATCTCCTGCCCAGATGCCACCCTCATCTGCTCCATTTCCTCCCTGTGAGCATCCAGTTTGGTTTCTACCCCCATTCTGACCCCCTCTATCTGCTGCCCCATTTGGTTAACTTCCCTTTCCGCTTGGTCCCTCATGTCCCTCAATTTGCCTTCCATGGTGTTTTCTAACCCCTCTAACCCTTTTTGCATCCCTTCCATTTGATTCTCTTGAGCGGCCATTCTGTTTTCTACCCCCGTTAACCCCTCCTGTATTTCCCCTAATCTATCGTCTAATTTCACAAATTTCATGTCTAATCCCTTAAAATTATTGTCTAATCCCTTAAAATTATTGTCTAATCCCTCACTGGTACCGCTTCGTCCCTCATTACCCCTATTTTGCCCTCCAATCGCTTACCCTGAGCATCCATCCGGTTCCCCATTACCCCCAATTGCTCATTCTGAGCCTCCATCCGGTTCCCCATTACCCCCAATTGCTCATTCTGAGCCTCCATCCGGTTCCCCATTACCCCCAATTGGTTACTCTGCAGTTTGAGGGACGCCTGCATTTGCGCCATAAATTGCTCCATGAGGACCTGCATCTGGGCCATCCCTCCCACTTGTGCAGCGGGTGCGGCCGCCGTAGCTATGTGCGAGGCGCCATTTCGCGCGTCTGCTACCCCCGCTGTTTCGCTCTCCTCACGTGTCTCAATTTGGTCCTGGACCGACCCTGCTTCACTCTCCCCTACCGGACCCCAGCCGTCTTGATCCGCCATAGCGCGACTTTCAAAATTCGAGTTTCGTAACACAAATCCAAATTTTGCTGTTATAATTTCGTCGAGCGCAGTAACCGCGGGACCGCGCTCCGGATCGATTTTGTCGAGCGCAGTACGCGCTCCGAATCGATTTTCCCTCCCAAAATTTGGGCCTAACTAATTTAGTCCCGGGTCCGAATCTCACTCCTCGACACCAATTGTTACAGACACGACTTTGATGTTAAGGTGGGCCGAGCGGAATGGCCGTCGTGTCCGCACAAATTACCCGATTATACTCGACGTTGACGGAGCCGCGCTACGCTGGATCAATAAAGGAAAAGAAGACACCCGGCTGGATTATAATGACAGACACCAATGTTTCGATTCTCAATTATATTCGTACGGAAAGGTTAGATTACAGGGGCTAGAGGTATATCACAGGAAGACAGGCACTTAGACACACTCTTATATTGACCCCGGACAGACGACAGATAAACGGGACAACGGCTGACTCACACGGGGATTGATGGCAGGGAAAGGCAGGTATCGGTGGCTCCAGGTGCGCCTGGGCTCGGGGCAGAATCCACACGGTTCGGTCCGGTCCAAAGATGCGGGGAGGTCACAGCGCTCGGAGGTAACGTTCTTTCCCAGGCGGGTTCGCTTCCTCTCAGCGATCGCAGGCAACGTTCTTTCTCAGGCGGGGCGCCTCTGACTCAGCGCGCGCAGGTACTTCTTTCTCCAGCTGGGGGCGCATCTCTCGTCACATCCGGCGCGGGGCCGCGTATATCCGGCGGGGAGTGACACGCCCTCGGCTCGTTAGCTCCGCCTCGTGGAATCGGCACGTTGCTTCTCATTGGGTGCGTGCGGGGGGGTTACCGGCTCCGCCCTTGACGAGGAGCTGACAAGGAGCCCCTTTGTGGTAACCCCGTGGAGCGCATGGTCTGGAGCGCGTTGTCTGGAGCGCATTGTCGATGGTGGCTAACCGAGCCGGTGGGAGGACGCACACTCCCCCCCGCGCAGCGCCGTGCCCCTCTGTTGTTGTAGACGGGGAAGAAGATGGGAGGAGGTATGGGAAAGGTCCTAAACTCACTACTGGTGCCATATAATCACATTCTGGTGCAACGAAGAGTCATAATTAATGGAAACGAGGCCTTAACTGACATAGACTAAGAATAACTAGCAAGATGTCCGAAAGTTGTCTACGTGTGGTGCGGTGGACCTGGGCACGACATTTAATGGGGGAATAAGGGGAAGGTCGGCTCTACTGATTGTTGTTTACAGACAATGGGACTAGGGAATGGGGGATTGGGGATAGTTGGGGAGTATTGGGGAAAATAGGGGAATATTTACAAGCGGATATGGAGGCCAAATTCCATATTCGCAACAATAGTATTTCATTGAACTCGGACGATGGTGATGATAGTATTTCATTGAACACAGATGATAGTTATGATACGAATAGTTTGTGCTCAAATGATAGTTATGAGAGTAGCTTTATTGATGACTGAGTATGATTCTGAGTATTCATGTGATAGTTATGACTTAGATGATTCTGAGTGAAAAAGTGTTTTATTTTAAGCACAGCGATATATATAAAACGGAGCTGTAAAGCTCAAAAGTGTTTTATTTTAAGCACAGTGATATATATAAAACACCACGTTTTCTCACGCTATAAATATGGTTTATTGTGATACTTGCGAGAAGGAAGTAAAATATTATAAACAACATATTCTCACCGCAAAACATACATACAACATTCTTAACAAACTTTCCCCTCTTCCACCTAAAACAAAACATTGTAAGGTCTGTAAAACAACCATCCTCAAGAAGGGGTTTAAAACCCATCTTAAAACTAACAAACACTTGTCAAAATTGTTTACTATTAAAAATACTGATGGTGCTTTCAAAAGACATATCAGGATTCGAATCTTTAACTTCAAACCTCCCGAACCAAAGTCTATAGTTGATGCTGTAGAAATAGTCAAACCTGCTGTTCAAACATTGATTGAAAAAACACTAAAAGAAATGAAACCACTTAAATTTTATATGGGGGTAAAATTAGAAATGACAAAGGATAAAGGAGTTATAGATACACCATACATGAGAACTGAGCCACACTTTATATCTTCATATCAAGATTTTAAAACATCAGGAGTCTATGATGAACTTATTAAACAAGAGCAAGATGTGGATAATTCAATCGTAGGAAGTGGATTCAATATAGGAAAAATTATTTACATAGACATTCATATTCTTAAATCAGATCCTCTAAAAGCTTCTTCTTACATTGATTTACCCAGTGTTATCAAAAATAGAAAAGCAGTTATCAATATCAAAAATAAAGACAATAAATGTTTTCTCCGGTCTATTTTAGCACACTTACATCCTCCACATTTTCATGATGAAAGAGTATCTCATTATAAAAAATATGAGAATACATTAAATACGAAAGATCTAAAGTTTCCGATGACTTTAAATGATATTCCTAAATTTGAAAAGATGAATAATTTATCAGTTAATGTTTATGGTCTAACAGAAACAAACAACATTCAGGTTTTAAAGCTTTCTGACAATTGTAAACAAACTCATATTAATCTTCTATATTTTAATTCAGAGGAAAATTCACATTATACATACATCAAAGATATTGCTAAATTAATAAAACGACAAGTATGTAAAAGAACAAATAAAATATATATTTGTATGCGTTGTCTTAACTTCTTCCATACACAAGAAAGATTAGATAAACATTCAAATTATTGTGGTGAACATAAATCAACGGTAATCAACATGCCTAAAAAAGACTCAAAGATCACATTCAAAGATGAAAAGAAAACAATAAAACATCCATTTGTTATATATGCTGATTTTGAAAGTATTTTAGAAAAAATTGATACTGCTTCTCCAGATCCAAAAGAATCATACACAAATAAATATCAAAAACATACTCCTTGTGGTTTTTGTTATTATATCAAATCATCCGTTGGTGATAAATATAACAAGTTAGAGATGTATAGAGGCTCAAATACCCCAGAGGAGTTTGTGAAACGACTAGAAAAAGACTGTGTTCGATTAACCAAGATAATGAGAGAAACCAATAAACCAATGTCCTTAACAAGTAAAGAAAAAAGGGAATTTATAAAAAACAATGTCTGTCATATTTGTGAGGAGAAAATTGGTAAAGGTCGAAAGGTTAGAGACCATTGTCATCTCACTGGTAAATATAGAGGTCCGGCTCATCAAAGTTGTAATATTAATTATCAACTCCCCTCTTTCATTCCTGTCTTTCTTCATAACAACGCTCATTATGATACACATCTATTTATCAAGGAACTCTCAAAGACTTCTGGAAGTATCTCAGCAATTCCAAACACGGATCAGAAATACATTTCATTCACAAAAACAATTCACACATCTCCTATTACTCATATCAGATTTCTTGATACATTTAAATTCATGGCAAGTCCATTGGCTAACTTGGTTCAAAATCTAAAAGAGTTTCCATGTCTTTCAGAGTATTTTTTAGATAAAGATTTTCTAACACAAAAGGGAATTTACCCCTATGACTATATGGACTCATTTGAGAGATTCAATGAAACACAACTTCCTTCAAAAGAAAATTTCTATAACAAATTAAACAACAGTAATATATCTGATAAAGATTATGTACACGCACAAAATGTTTGGGAAAAATATAACATCAAGAATCTTGGCGAGTATCACGATTTGTATCTCAAAACTGATGTGCTTTTATTGGCCGATGTATTTGAAGCCTTTAGATCTGTTTGTCGCACTGGATATGGATTGGATCCTGCTCACTACTACACAGCACCTGGATTGGCCTGGAGTGCGATGTTGAAAATGACAAAACAAGCTTTGGTTTGATAACCGATGTTGATATGCTTTTGATGATTGAAAAGGCAAAAAGAGGTGGAATTTCACAAGTCTGCTCGAGTAGATACGCAAAAGCAAATAACAAATATCTTCCAAATTATGATCCAACGAAAGAGAGTTCTTACTTGATGTACTATGACGTGAACAACCTGTATGGCTGGGCAATGTCTCAGGCTCTTCCTTATGGAAAACTTAGATGGGTAAAGGAAAAAGACTACAAAAACGTTTTACAAGATGTATGTATCCCTACACAAAAAGAATTGGATGAAGAAAAAGTTGGTTATTATTTTGAAATTGATTTAAAATATCCAGAGGAACTCCATAACCTACACAAAGATCTCCCATTTGCTTGTGAGAAAGAAAGTCCAAAGAAAGAATGGTTGAGTGATTATCAACGATCGTTTGATATAGGTGAATCAACAGAAAAATTACTTACTACATTATATAACAAGAAAAATTATGTTCTACACCAAAGAAATTTGCGACAATATTTATCAAAAGGTCTAAGAGTAGAGAAGATCCATAGGGTTCTAAAGTTCAATCAAAGTCATTGGTTAAAGGGGTACATTGATTTTAATACACAAAGAAGAACAGAGTCAAAAACAGATTTTGAGAAAGACTTTTATAAATTGATGAATAATGCGGTCTTTGGTAAGACTATGGAGAATGTGAGGAAAAGACAAAATATCAGACTATCAACATCTTGGGAACAAGCATCAAAATTAATTAATAGACCGAGTTTTACTCGAGCTGAGGTCTTTACTGAGAACTTTTGTGCGATCCATTTGATTAAAGAGAGTATTGAAATGAACAAACCTATTTATATTGGAACAACAATTCTTGATTTATCAAAGTCATTAATGTATGATTACTTTTATAATAACTTGAGGAAGAAATATCAAAATGATGTTAATCTACTTTATATGGATACAGATAGTTTTATTTTGAAAATTAATACCAACGATGTTTATTCAGACATGAAAAGAGACATTAATATCTATGACACGAGTAATTACAGTCCAGAGAGTGAGTTGTTCTCTTCTAAAAATAAAAAGGTGATTGGAAAGTTCAAGGATGAATTAGGAGGAAATGTTATGAGTGAATTTGTGGGATTGAGGTCAAAGGCTTATGCTTATAAATACATTGTGAATAACGTTGAAAAGACTGATAAGAAGTTAAAAGGTGTAAAGAAAAATGTTATTAAAGAAACAATAAACTTTAAGGATTATTATAACTGTTTAACAACAAAGAAAGAAGAGTTTAGAAAGATTAATGGAATAAGAAGTTATAAACATCAATTATATTCAGAAGAGATAAATAAGAAAGCATTGGGGGCTTTTGATGATAAGAGGTTTATTTTAGAAAATGGAATTGATAGTCTCCCTTATGGTTATATAAGTATACTAGCGGGGTCACCCGTGGGAATCCCACGGGCATGGATGTGTGTGACATTTCGACATATTGAGTTATATGCTGCACATTCATTTTTACAAAATGGTTACTGGCAAGTCATCAGATCCAGAAATGGTGTGAATTTAGTTATTTCACATAATATGTGACCCCTCACTCCTCTCCACCTGACACTCTCCTGTCTCCACCTGACACTCTCCTGTCTCCACCTGACACTTTCCTCTCTCCACCTAGCACTCCTCTCCTCTCCAAACCCTCACATCCCTCTCCTTTCCAATCCCTCACCTCTCCAATCCCTCACACTCCTCTCCTCTGCAATCCTTCACACGCCTCTCCAATCGCGCCTCACACTCCTCTCCAATCGCGCCTCACACTCCTCTCCAATTGCGCCTCACACTCCTCTCCAATCGTGCCTCACACTCCTCTCCAATCGTGCCTCACACTCCCCTCCAATCACTCCTCTCCAATCGTGCCTCACACTCCTCTCCAATCACGCCTCACACTCCTCTCCAATCGTGCCTCACACTCCTCTCCAATCGCGCCTCACACTCCTCTCCAATCGCGCCTCACTCGCCTCTCCAATCGGCTTTCCCCGTCTCGTTTCTCTCCTTTTTCTCCCGTCTCGTTCTTTTTCTTGCTCCAAATCGGCCCGTCGGAATCGGAAATCGGCCCGTCTCGCCCGTCGGCCCGTCGGAATCGGAAATCGGCCCGTCTTGCTTTTGTGCTTGTGCGTAAATAAATTGTGTTCATGACACCATTTCTGGTGTTGGGCTAGCGGCTAGGGTGCCGGCTTAGGATCCTGGGTTCGAATCTCGGTCGATCGCCGAATTAATGCCAGGGGGGTTGACTCAGCCTGTCATCCTTCCGAGGTCGGCTAATTGAGTACCAGTTCACTGGTAATTCCCTGTTTGTCGTTGAAGGCGGCAAAAAGGGTTGGCGTCAGGAAGGGCATCCGGCCGTAAAACATTGCTTCAAAAAGGGGACAAAAAAAACAACAACTACCACGGTCCCCGAAAAGGCCAACCCCCGCTTTGCGGGGAAAAATGGCCTCTAAACGGTGGTTTTTACACCATTTCTGGATCTGATGACTTGCCAGTAACCATTTTGTAAAAATGAATGTGCAGCATCTAACTCAATATGTCGAAATGTCACACACATCCATGCCCGTGGGATTCCCACGGGTGACCCCGCAAGTTTGCATTGACGTTCGTCGATGGACTCGTTCGCCCGTCTCATTCGTTTTCTTGCTGCATCCTGTTCAAGTCTGCGTTCTTCATCGATCGTCTCATTCATTTTGGAAATAGAAGTTTCCACGCAGCGCATGAATTGTCACGATCCTCAAGAGGAATTTGTCTCGTAATCATCAAATGATAAATGGCAAGTAAATTATATTGTGGAAAATTAAAGATTTCAAATAAACCTATTTAAAGTGTATTCGCACATAACTAATTTTAAAAAACGAAGAAATATCTCTCGGTAATTTCCTGAAACATATTTTACTTCCGGCTAATAATGTTGAATTAAATAAAAACGAAGAAATATATGTCGGCATCATTGTTGACGTTTTTGTGACGACTGTCATCAAACGAAAAAGTAATATATCTTAACGGAAAAGCAAAAGCGAATTTTTAATATATATCGACACGTTGCCGTCGGTGTCATGTTGGGCGGTGTATGATACACCATGACGCGATTTTTAAAAATATATCTCTGCATTTTCCCGCGTGTGTGGAATGTTCTCAATTATTGCTGACACCGAGTCCAAAACCATCGATAAAAATGAAATCATATGGTGAGTTAGATTGGAGATAAAGGCGTGAGAGAGACTCAATGGCCTTGAAGTTGAAGTTACAGGCGTTTGAGAATTCATTTCGTTCTATAAACGGCAACTTTCATTGGATTTCCTTCCCGTTTTTTTTCAACCGAGTCGAAAACTATGTTAGCGACTGTGAAAAATGAAATGATATATCGAATTTTTAATATGTATCGACACGTTGCCGTCGGTGTCATGTTAGGCGGTGTATGATACACCATGACGCGATTTTAAAATATATATCTGCATTTTCCCGCGTGTGTGGAATGTTCTCAATTATTGCTGACACCGACTCTAAAACCATCGATAAAAATGAAATCATATGGTGAGTTAGATTGGAGATAAAGGTGTGAGAGAGACTCAATGGCCTTGAAGTTACAGGCATTTGAGAATTCATTTCGTTCTATAAACGGCAACTTTCATCGGATTTTCTTCTCGTTTTTTTTCAACCGAGTCTAAAACTATGTTAGCGACTGTGAAAAATGAAATGATATATCGAATTTAAAATAGATATCGACACATTGCCGTCGGTGTCATGTTGGGCGGTGTATGATACACCATGACGCGATTTTAAAAAATATATCTCTGCATTTTCCCGCGTGTGTGGAATGTTTGTGGAAAATTAAAGATTTCAAATAAACCTATTTAAAGTGTATGCGCACATAACTAATAAAAAAAACGAAGAAATATCTCTCGGTAATTTCCTGAAACATATTTTACTTCCGGCTAATTGTCGGCATCATTGTTGACGTTTTTGTGACGACTATCATCAAACGAAATAGTAATATATCATAACGGAAAAGCAAAAGCGAATTTTTAATATATATCGACACATTGCCGGCGGTGTCATGTTGGGCGGTGTATGATACACCATGACGCGATTTTAAAAAATATATCTCTGCATTTTCCCGCGTGTGTGGATTGTTCTCAATTATTGCTGACACCGAGTCTAAAAGTAAAACCATCGATAAAAATGAAATCATATGGTGAGTTAGATTGGAGATAAAGGCGTGAGAGAGACTCAATGGCCTTGAAGTTACAGGCCTTTGAGAATTCATTTCGTTCTATAAACGGCAACTTTCATCGGATTTTCTTCCCGTTTTTTTTCAACCGAGTCTAAAACTATGTTAGCGACTGTGAAAAATGAAATGATTTATCGAATTTGATTTGAAATAAAACTGGGGGAGAGCAAGACACCACGGGCCTACAAAACAGGACTCAAAGCTATGCGAGTTAATAAAATGGTGGATATTTGTTTATAGCCACTCCCAGAATGGGTGGAGCTATGGGTGGAGCGACTCTGCAAACCGAGTAAGCCACACCCCGGACAGACACCCAACAGATAGACAGACAGACAGACAGAATCATCTACGGCTATTATAATATAGATAAGTGATAAGATATATATATAAGTGATAAGATATATATAAGTGATAAGATATACATAAGTGATAAGATATATATAAGTGATAAGATATATATAAGTGATAAGTTAAAAAGGGGGGGTTGGGGATTTTAACGGGCTACCGCCGCCTTTTTTACTATTATATAAATGATAGAACCAAGTATCAACCAGACTAAAGTGTGGAGGTGTAATCAACCTTGGTATATAAATGGAAAACATAATGAATGTGAAAAATATCAAATAGGTATACAGTAATTGAAAAGGCAACTGGTAAAAAAGTTCACAAAACAAATAAGAGAATTAATTTAAATACCGGTGAGTTGGGTAAAAAAGATAAAAATATTTTTGAGTGGACGGAAAACTTTGATGGTCGTCAGGAAAATATATACATTAATTTTAAAATGGTATGTGGGAGAGGAGGCGCTCAGACAAGAACATTGAGGGAGGTTTATCATTTTATTTTAGCTCAGTTAAAATATCTTGATAAAGAACCAAACTCAAACATATTTTTACCTTCGCAAAAGCGGAAGGTTATGTTTTGATCGCTGTGTATTTATTTGTATGTCTGTGTGTGTGTGTGTGTGTGTATGTTATTCGCATAACTCAAAAAGTATTCAACCGAATTGCATGAAATTTGGTGGGATGATTGGTTATTATACGGGACACATTTGATTAGATTTTGGGAGCAATCGGGTCAAAGGTCAAGGTCAAGGTCACGAAAAGGTCAAAATCGTATTTTTACCAAGTACAGAACAGTAGCTGCGGCGAAGGTATGCGCTCTACCGAGTGCCCGTTCTAGTTTGTTAATGTATTAGACGGTGAGGAGAGTTGTAGGAGAATTAAATTATTTCCCATGCATAAACAAATATTTGTAGGGTCGTTGTGTGAGTGGGGCAAAGATGATTCACCAGATGATATTAAGAGTAAAAGGTTAAAAGGTCCATAAGGTCAGAAGGATCACAGGTTCACACAGAAGGACCATTGTTTAAGTGGTCTAATGAATAAGGATAACATGTCAAAAGGTTAGAAGGTTCGTAAAGAACAGGGTGAGAGAAATAGAGGTGTTTAGGGGCAATGAGGGAGGGGAAAAATTAACATGTAAGTCAATGGGAAAATGAGAGTGTCCCAGAAGCAACATATATACACTACTTTCATATAAACAATGTATTTTCTGTGATTTAATTTTAATTAATGATAATTTTAAAAATCTGAATTTGAATAAAATCTGAATTGGGGGGGGGGGGGGGGGGGTCATTATACTGGGCGGCGGTGAACTTCTTGAAAGTACCTGTATGTCTGTTATAGGCCTATGCATGCTCATCAGCTTGGGTTTGTGAGAGTTAAAATATAGAATTGCATCCTTATGGACAACGAATCTGACTATGAATAGGACATCATGTGATTTTCAATAAATTTGCCTGTACATGTTGTCTAGTATTACAATCGGGCCAAGTCCAATCTGAAGAAAATGAATGTATTCCCCAAAATGGAAGATATACCATGATGCATTTTGTGTTCTCTGCTTTCCAGAGGATAAATGAAATATTATTTAAGCTTACCTCTATATTTTATGAAATGTATCAGGTCATAAAAACATGAGCTAAGCTGACTTCAGCAAAATGGCTGACAGGCATGAGCCATGTGCCCACTTCGTGTGGAGTACTATAACCAGGCTAGGTCACATAGGTGAACTTAGCCTGAATGTAATTCTGTATTTTGACCTATTTACTCAGTTCTAGTTCAGGCCATGATGCAGATATCACCCAGGTAGTGGTTTTAGACAATGGAGAGAGCCATATTTTATGTAAAAATGTCACTAACTCAATATCTATAAAAATGTGACAGCCTGGTTATAATTCTATGGTCTTCAATTGTATTTATCTTAGTCAGTCATATTTTCAACTCCCTCGGTGCTCAATAAGAAACAATGCTAATACTTTTATTTTAAGTTAGATTCAATAGATACAAATAATTTTTGGAGAGATAATTGTTCTATGTTGTGTAGTAAAGAAGAATTTGAAAATTATATGAAACACACGATTGGAAAATATAAATATACTAGCGGGGTCACCCGTGGGAATCCCACGGGCATGGATGTGTGTGACATTTCGACATATTGAGTTATATGCTGCACATTCATTTTTACAAAATGGTTACTGGCAAGTCATCAGATCCAGAAATGGTGTGAATTTAGTTATTTCACATAATATGTGACCCCTCACTCCTCTCCACCTGACACTCTCCTGTCTCCACCTGACACTCTCCTGTCTCCACCTGACACTCTCCTCTCTCCACCTAGCACTCCTCTCCTCTCCAAACCCTCACATCCCTCTCCTTTCCAATCCCTCACCTCTCCAATCCCTCACACTCCTCTCCTCTCCAATCCTTCACACGCCTCTCCAATCGCGCCTCACACTCCTCTCCAATCGCGCCTCACACTCCTCTCCAATCGCGCCTCACACTCCTCTCCAATCGTGCCTCACACTCCTCTCCAATCGTGCCTCACACTCCCCTCCAATCACTCCTCTCCAATCGTGCCTCACACTCCTCTCCAATCACGCCTCACACTCCTCTCCAATCGTGCCTCACACTCCTCTCCAATCGCGCCTCACACTCCTCTCCAATCGCGCCTCACTCGCCTCTCCAATCGGCTTTCCCCGTCTCGTTTCTCTCCTTTTTCTCCCGTCTCGTTCTTTTTCTTGCTCCAAATCGGCCCGTCGGAATCGGAAATCGGCCCGTCTCGCCCGTCGGCCCGTCGGAATCGGAAATCGGCCCGTCTTGCTTTTGTGCTTGTGCGTAAATAAATTGTGTTCATGACACCATTTCTGGTGTTGGGCTAGCGGCTAGGGTGCCGGCTTAGGATCCTGGGTTCGAATCTCGGTCGATCGCCGAATTAATGCCAGGGGGGTTGACTCAGCCTGTCATCCTTCCGAGGTCGGCTAATTGAGTACCAGTTCACTGGTAATTCCCTGTTTGTCGTTGAAGGCGGCAAAAAGGGTTGGCGTCAGGAAGGGCATCCGGCCGTAAAACATTGCTTCAAAAAGGGGACAAAAAAACAACAACTACCACGGTCCCCGAAAAGGCCAACCCCCGCTTTGCGGGGAAAAATGGCCTCTAAACGGTGGTTTTTACACCATTTCTGGATCTGATGACTTGCCAGTAACCATTTTGTAAAAATGAATGTGCAGCATCTAACTCAATATGTCGAAATGTCACACACATCCATGCCCGTGGGATTCCCACGGGTGACCCCGCAAGTTTGCATTGACGTTCGTCGATGGACTCGTTCGCCCGTCTCATTCGTTTTCTTGCTGCATCCTGTTCAAGTCTGCGTTCTTCATCGATCGTCTCATTCATTTTGGAAATAGAAGTTTCCACGCAGCGCATGAATTGTCACGATCCTCAAGAGGAATTTGTCTCGTAATCTTCAAATGATAAATGGCAAGTAAATTATATTGTGGAAAATTAAAGATTTCAAATAAACCTATTTAAAGTGTATTCGCACATAACTAATTTTAAAAAACGAAGAAATATCTCTCAGTAATTTCCTGAAACATATTTTACTTCCGGCTAATAATGTTGAATTAAATAAAAACGAAGAAATATATGTCGGCATCATTGTTGACGTTTTTGTGACGACTGTCATCAAACGAAAAAGTAATATATCTTAACGGAAAAGCAAAAGCGAATTTTTAATATATATCGACACGTTGCCGTCGGTGTCATGTTGGGCGGTGTATGATACACCATGACGCGATTTTTAAAAATATATCTCTGCATTTTCCCGCGTGTGTGGAATGTTCTCAATTATTGCTGACACCGAGTCCAAAACCATCGATAAAAATGAAATCATATGGTGAGTTAGATTGGAGATAAAGGCGTGAGAGAGACTCAATGGCCTTGAAGTTGAAGTTACAGGCGTTTGAGAATTCATTTCGTTCTATAAACGGCAACTTTCATTGGATTTCCTTCCCGTTTTTTTTCAACCGAGTCGAAAACTATGTTAGCGACTGTGAAAAATGAAATGATATATCGAATTTTTAATATATATCGACACGTTGCCGTCGGTGTCATGTTAGGCGGTGTATGATACACCATGACGCGATTTTAAAAAATATATCTGCATTTTCCCGCGTGTGTGGAATGTTATCAATTATTGCTGACACCGACTCTAAAACCATCGATAAAAATGAAATCATATGGTGAGTTAGATTGGAGATAAAGGCGTGAGAGAGACTCAATGGCCTTGAAGTTACAGGCCTTTGAGAATTCATTTCGTTCTATAAACGGCAACTTTCATCGGATTTTCTTCCCGTTTTTTTTCAACCGAGTCTAAAACTATGTTAGCGACTGTGAAAAATGAAATGATTTATCGAATTTGATTTGAAATAAAACTGGGGGAGAGCAAGACACCACGGGCCTACAAAACAGGACTCAAAGCTATGCGAGTTAATAAAATGGTGGATATTTGTTTATAGCCACTCCCAGAATGGGTGGAGCTATGGGTGGAGCTACTCTGCAAACCGAGTAAGCCACACCCCGGACAGACACCCAACAGATAGACAGACAGACAGACAGAATCATCTACGGCTATTATAATATAGATTGTTGTGAAACAAGATGAGATACTAACTGATATTTTACACACATAAATGACAACTATTATTATTAATCTTGTGGGTAAATCTGCTTCAGGAAAGAACTTTCATAAATCTAAACTCTTAAATAGTAAAAATGAAAAGATTGTAAGTTTTTTTTTTTAAACACCCTATGATTCGTTTTGTAGGTACTACAACCAGAGCAATGCGACCAGAAGGAGAAGGGAAAGATTATTACTACATTTCAATGGAGGAACATATGCGATTGAGGAATGAAGGTCAAATATTTGAGGAGGTCTCTCTTGGTTCTACAAAATATTCACATTGGAAGAGTGAGTTAAATAAAGTAAAATCTAACGGTCTTGGGATTTTAGAAACTAATCCTGAAGGAATGAGACAAATTATTAAACATTTGCGTGGTGATGGAGCTAAGATTTTATCATTCGGTTTTGATATCGATGAGGAGACTCAACGCAAACGTATGAAAAGCAGAGATACAAGTATTAGTGAAGAAGAAATAACAACTCGTATTAATACCAATAAAGAATTTGATGAAATATTTGAAGAAAAGGATTTATTTCAACACATTTACTATAATGACGAAGAAAAGGAAAATTTTCCCATTGACCTTTACAATTCATTAAATGATATTTTTCAATAAATAAATACAGAAAATGAATACTGAAGAAAGAGCAAGAAAGTTTAAAGAACATCCAGAGTTGGTTTCAAAAGTTGTAAAGCAACAGGAAGAGATAAAGAAGAAACGGAGACAGAAAGTAACTGGTGAAGAAGCCTTTGAAAGAAAACAAGAGAAATTTTTTTAACCACTTTTAAAAACTCAACAAACGATTTCACCTACAGTTCCCACGGTATAATTTACTCCGAAAAAACTTCAAATGCTCAAAGATTTTAGTCAAATGACAGCAAGAACTTGGAGAATTAGGATATGATGATGAAGGATTATTTCGGAAACTTGGAGGTAAATCAACCCCCTAATTATACACAAAGAATTAAGTTAAGCACCCCCCCCCCCCGTTTTTTTACAACCTCGCACATTACAAGTTTGTTGCCGTCAAAACAGTGTAATATACCCATGATATTGCTATATTTTCTGGAGAAGTGATATTATGGTCACATAAAAACATAACAATCATGCCGTTTTCAATATTTTATTCTGAATAATTTAAGGTGAAATTTTTTGGGAATTTTAGGCATATTTTCACCTCAATTTAAGTATGGAGCTATAGGTCCATCACGGACAGTGTGGATGACGTTTATGTTTTCTAACGTACAGTCATTGTTCTGAGAAGACCTCTAGCGATCTTTGCGTCAATAACGTGTGTAGGACCCACGTGATCGGATCACTGACTCAACCCTACGTCTCATAGACCCTGTAAGCCGTCGTATGCGTTGCTGTGGCAGGTTGTTCCATTCCCGATGTAATGCACGTTCCTCACATACCTTAGAATATATGCCAATGTATACATATACACAAAGAATATATATTAGGGGGTGCTTACCTTAATTCGTTGTGTAGGGGTGCTTAACTTAATTCTTTGTGTATATATTGTGGAAGCTCTTCAAAACAATGAATATTCGGCGGATTCAAACACCAGAGCAGGTCTCATTCCAACAGAAGAACCAGCACAGTTCTATCTTGTGAAAGAAAAGGTATTGATATTTAATGATAAATTGGTGTTCTTAAGTTCTGCTCAACCAAATGTTCAATTAACTCCAAGATTAATGTTTCTTCTAACAAACTCCAGATTCTGCAATTCAAAATATTTTGATGAACCACTTGATATGGAAAGAGAGGAAGATGGAGAGTATATTGAGTTGCTAAACTCACTTGATTATGGAGTTTCTGTTGCTGGTAAAAGTAAGAAGAATGAGAAGGAGAAACATATTATTGATGCTTTAAGTAAGCTTGTATTGGTTCGGGTGTTAGCTTTCTTCCAAATGACCCATCACAATTAGTTAATAGGCTATTATTGTTGTTAGGTAGTAAGACGGCTGGAAACAACAATTGTTTTAATGAAGCATCTGCCATTTTAGATCAGTTGATGAATATGAAAATAATTAATAAATGTCAATACAAAGATATTTTATTAGATATTAAATAAGATGAGAAGCACAATTCTTAGTTTTAATTTCACAACAAGTGATTACACAGCTTCATTCCCTTACCCACCTTACCCACTACAACACAAAAGAATATGAGGCATCTTTATTGTCGATGGAAACTTATAATACCCTTTTTAATATCACAGAGAAAAACAACAAGTTTAGTTATAATCCAGGAAGTGGATATAAAACTATAACCGTTTCACCCGGAGCTTACGAGATTTCTCAAATATCTTCTGAAGTCTCTCGCCTTATGAAAGAACAAGGTGATGAACCAAACAATATTGTAATAGATACTCAAAAACACACTTCAAAATCAACTATTAAACTTAAAAATAATTATAAAGTTGATTTCATAATCGAAAAATCGTTTAGAGAGCTATTGGGTTTCTCTTCAAAAAAGATTGAAACTAACGGGACGTTTTACAGTGATAATGTCATTCAAATATCCTCCGGTATAAATTCAGTATTAATTCATTGTGATTTGATTGATGGTGCTTATAACGATGGAATAAGAACAAATACAATATTTTCATTCAGTGCATACTCAACCCTGATTGGTTATAAATTTAATATGGAACCAAAAAATCTTGTCTATTTACCTGTGTCAGGAAAAACCATATACAGAGTAAATTTTAGGATAACCGATCAAGATAATCGTATGATCTCCTTTAATGAAGAAATTATATCCATCAGAATTCACATACGTGATTTTTCAATAAATAAATAATGGTTACTGTGAGGAAACACGAGTTGCGAAAATATAAAATAATTACAGGGGAGGGCATGTTCCTTTCACCATACTATAAGGGTGAAGGTATGTTTCTTGGTAGAGGATACTATAAACCAAAGAGACAATGGGGTGTGGGACATCAATTTAGAAATAAAGGAGATGGGATAATTGATACTCTAATGGGTATTGGTTCAACCATCCTTAAACATAAAGACCTAATTGGTTCAACTGCTTCTGCCGTGGGCTCAGTTGCGGGTGCTATAAAGAGTATAAAAGATGCTCAAAAGGAGTCTCATAAATTACAATCAATCAAAGAAATTAAAAAAGGTAAAACTCAACTATCTTCACAAGAACGACAAAAAATCATTAAAATACTTGGGTCAGGGTTTCAACGATTTTAATGCTATATAAATACAAGTATGGAAGTAATTGATAGTATCTATGATTTAGATGATATGATTATCATTTCAAACTCCACTAAAAAGGAAGACTATTTTAAGGTAAATGCAACAACAGGAACAGACTGGAATTCAAACGGAACAAAAAGTTTTGAAATAAATAATCAACAAACTTACTTGAATCTAGCTGATAGTTTCTTGCTGTGTAAATTTAAATTCACTAAGGCTGCGAATAATACTAATGCTGCACTCGTAAATGATTTCTTCTAGAAAATGTTTGATAGTGTCCGCCTGTATATTGGAACACAAGAGGTTGAAGTGATTGATTATGTCTCTGCTACATCAGAAATGATGAAATTTACACTATATTCGTTTCGTGATAGAATGGGTAAGGGAGCTGTTGAAGGTTTTATTCCTGATATGTCAACGGGTACAAACGCAGACCCTGGTTATTGTCAAAGGAAGGCAATGTATAATGATAATATAAAAACAGAGAATAGTTTTACCGTAGCAGTACCTCTGAAAGGTATATTTGGATTTTGTGATTATGACAAAGTTTTGTATGGGCTTAAAATTAGATTTCAACTTCAAAGGAATGATAATGTAAATAGGTTGCTTTTTGGGGCTGAAAATGCTTTTGGAGACAATAATAAATTTGTTATTAATGATTTGTGTTGGTATATCAGTGAATATACTCCTAATCTTAAAACGGAAGAGATGTTGAATAGAAGACTTAACTCAAAGACCCGCTAAATGTATCATACCTTAAAATAAGATGTCAACACGTTAAACTGGAACACACAACCTACACTTGGAATTTGGGTGTTCTTTGAGGAAAGCCACGATACCTATGGCTCATTTTTTAAAAAACAGATGGAGAGGACGGTACTAATAAGAATAATGCCCTGAGTGATAATGCTAAGGTGAAACAACTTCGGGTTTCTCTTGATGGCACATTTTATCCGCAAGAAAGATTGAAAATTGATTGGGAAAAAAATGATTATGCGGAAGCCTACAAGTCTTACCAAAAGGTTTGTGAAAGCAACGGTAATAATGATCCTATTTTGGATATGGTTGCGTTTCAAAAACTTAATACGATCTACGCAATTGACCTGAGTTCTCAAAAAGAAACTATAAAGTCTAATAGAGTGGATACTTCTCCATACATTGAAAGAGGGGAGAGTGAAGAGGTTAATACATATTGTTTGCTTTTGGAAGAAACAGAATTACAGATTAATACAGATAATGGTGTTATGATTAATATCACATAGATTTTTTCTAATAAATAAATGAGTAGGAAAGAACCAACTGGGGTATATGTTAATCAAATCAATCTTAATAAATTAACATCTTGTATTCAAAATCAAAAGCCTTGTATTATTAATGTTAATACAATTCAAAGAAAAGGAGCAGTAAGAATTGATGTTTTACTCACAAGAGAGCAGGTAAAAACACTAAATGATGCTGGATCACTTAAAATTAAAATGTTAAAACATATGTTAAAGAAATATTAAACAAGGGAAAAGAGTGGAGGATTTCTTCCATTTTTAATTCCTTTATTTGCTGGTTTAAGTGCGGCGGGAGCATTGACTGGTGGTATTTCAGCAGCGGTAAAAACTGCTAACGAAAGGAAGGCACAACTAAAAGCACAAAAATAATTGGAAAGACATAACAAGCAGTTGGAGAAACAAATTGGTGGAAGTGGTGTAATTGTAGATTTTGCTGAAAAGCTTGAAAGCCTACCTGATAAAGCAAGTTGTTAGTTGGAGATATGCTTTCCTCTATCGCTCAAGCGGGTGTTAAACTAACTAAACGGGGGTAATGGATTGTATCTTTCTCATAAATAAATGGATAAATGGTTTAAACAATTTGGAAAGAATACAACATCAAATATAGAACTAGCTAAGTATTGTAAAAAACTAAAAATTGATAATGTGGTTATTTGTATGAGAGATGAATTAACAAAGTTGTCCAAGAATACAAAGAATATTATTATGAATTTAGACACAGAATGGTTCTCATTGGGTTTGTATTCATAATGGACAGGATAAATATTATTTTGATAGTTATGGTATACCACCACCTGTTGAAGTAATACAATTCTTACAGAATGGTGTTTATCAAGCATTTCAAGTTCAAGAAATTAATTCTAAATGTTGTGGTCAATTATGTTTATATGTATTATTTCAACTCAACAATAATGAACATTTTTATGATGTAATTTTTAATCTAATATAAATGACTTTTGTTGGAAAAGATGGTTCTATCTTTGGAGAATCCTCTCAGGATATTGATTTATCAAATTATTATACAAAGGCACAGGCTGAACGACAAAAATATAACATAACCAAAAATATAAATATGAAAAATACTTATAAATTAATCAATTATCCAAACCCGAAAGTTGCGAATGACTTTCGTCACTCCTCCCAGGATAAGGACAGGATAAACTCCTCCCTGTCTCCTGTTCAATACCCGGTCCCTCAACAACAAATCCCTCATCCTCAACGACTACATCCTGGAAAATAAACTGGACTTTCTCTGTCTCACTGAAACCTGGCAACAACCTCTGGACTACTTCACACTCAACCTCACCACACCCAATGGATATTCCTACATCAATAAACCACACTCGGAGGGCCGAGGTGGTGGAATTGCCGTTATTCACCGACAAGACATCAGGACCAGCCTCATCTCCATCGGTTCTGCTCCATCATTTGAACACCTGGCTTTAAACTCTCTGGTCACACTCAGTCATGGCTGTTGTCTACCGCCCTCCCAAACCACACCCATCATTCCTGTCTGACTTCTCCTACTTTATGACCCAGCTATGTTCCCTCTCCCCCTCAATCCTCCTCCTTGGTGATTTCAATATTCACATGGACTCCACTGACTCCATGATAACCACCGACTTCACTGATTTACTCACCTGCTTTAACCTCACTCAACATGTCAACTTTCCTACCCATAACCGTGGTCACATTTTGGACCTTGTCTGCTCTACTGGATTAATCTTGCACCATCTCTCTGGCTCTGACCTCACCCTCTCTGACCACTTAGCCATTACTATGACCATCAACATCTCCGCCCCAACACCAAGGCATTATCGCACTATCAACTTCCGTAAGCTAAACGCTCTTTCACCTACCTCATTCTCATCCACCCTCTATGAAAAAATGTCCACTTCTCCCTTCTTTGACCTCCACAACCCTTCTGATTTCACTGACTACTACAACCACACTCTCTCCTCCTGCGTTGACCAACTTGCGCCTATAAAAACCAAAACAGTTTCTTTCACCCATTCTGCTCCCTGGTTTACCCCTGAACTCTGCCTGATGAAAACTCGTGCTTGCCAACTTGAAAGACTCCGCAATAAAACAGGTCTCACAATTCACTCCCAAGCCTACAAGGACCACCTCCAACACTACAAAGATGCCCTCTCCCGTGCCCGCTCCGCCTACTACTCTCAAATTATCCACTCTGGCTCCGGAAACCCAAAAGCACTCTTCTCTACAATAAACAAACTCCTCAGCCCCCTGAACACCACCACCCAGTCATTCACAGTAGACAACTGCATCTCCTTCCTTTCATTCTTCCAACGCAAAGTTGAAAACATCTACAACAGCTTGACCACCGCCGCACCCGCTCCCCCTCAAACCACCTGCCCCCCCCCCTTATCCTGCCATCCCCTGTCACAATTCTCCCCAATCTCCCCTACTGACCTCTCTGATCTCCTCATACGAATGAAAACTGCCACCTGCACTCTTGACCCCATCCCCTCCAGCTTTGTCAAGGCCTCCCTTCCTGCTCTCTCTCCACTTATCATTGCAACAATAAACTCCTCCCTGTCTACAGGCATCGTCCCACCATCCCTCAAAATTGCTGCTGTTACCCCCATTCTGAAAAAACCTGGACTAAACCCTGACACCCTAAACAACTTAGACCCATCTCCAACCTACCCTTTCTGTCGAAAGTTTTGGAACGTGCTGTAGCCGCTCAACTCAAACATCACCTCTCTGCCAATAACCTGTATGAAACATTCCAATCCGGATTCCGCTCCAACCACAGTACTGAAACTGCTCTCCTCAAAATCACCAACGGCCTTCTCCTCTCCTCTGACGCCGGCAACCTCAACATTGCCATCCTCCTCGACCTCAGCACCGCCTTTGACACCATCGATCACACCATCCTCCTCACCCGACTTGAAACCACCTATAACGTTACTGGCACTGCCCTCTCTTGGATTAAATCGTACCTCTCTGACAGACGCCAGTTCATCTCAATCAATAACTGCAAATCCCCCACTGCTCCCCTCCCCCAAGGTGTCCCCCAAGGTTCAGTTCTTGGCCCCCTCCTCTTCATCCTTTACCTGTCCCCCCTCGGTCACTTAATCCACCATCATGGTCTCCAATTCCACTGCTTCGCCGATGACATCCAGCTTTTCATCTCCACCAAGTCCATCTCCACCGCCACCCACTCTATCCTGACAAACTGCATCACTGAAATAAAATCCTGGCTTCAAATTAACTTCCTCAAACTTAACTATAATAAATCTGAAATAATCATCATTGGCCCTAAAACGCTCATAAAATCCACCAATAACTTTGCCCTCAACATCGACGGTATCCCAGTATCCACCTCCCCTCACACCCGGAATCTTGGCATCATCTTTGACCAAACCCTCTCCTTCGACAAATACACTAAACAGATCACAAAGACAGCCTTCTATCACATGAAAAACATTGCCCGTCTCCATCCATCCCTCTCCTCCATGGCTGCAGAAACCCTCATCCACGCCTTAATCACCTCCTGTCTGGACTACTGCAATTGCCTCCTCTATGGTTCACCCTCAACAATCACCAATAAACTCCAATACATTCAGAACTCCGCTGCCCGTCTACTCACCCATTCCCGGGCCCGTGACCACATCACCCCCGTCCTTTACAAGCTTCACTGGCTCCCCATCTCCCAGAGAATCCAGTACAAAATCCTCCTCTTGACCTACAAAGCCCTCCATAACCTGGCCCCATCCTATCTGGCTGACCTCCTCTCCAGACACACTCCCAACCGCAACCTCTGCTCTGCTGGTACCAACCTCCTTATCCCCCCCCCCCCCCAATCCAGACCAAATTCAGATCCTGGGGGGACAGGGCCTTCTCCATCGCTGCTCCCACCCTCTGGAACTCACTGCCTCACACCATCAGAGACTCCTCCTCACTCACCACATTCAAAACATCACTCAAGACCCACCTGTTCAACACTGCATTCAACATTTAACCCACAGCATTTAGCCCCTATCTCTTCGCCTTCTCCCTCCTTTTTGCTTTGGGTATTTCCCTATTGATTCTTGTTTTTATGTTTTGCTATGCATTATGTTTTGCACTCTGTCAAAGCGTCTTTGGGCTCCCTGAAAAGCGCTATATAAAATAAATGCATTATTATTATTATTATTATTATTATTAATTAGATTGTGATTTATCACAATATACAGTATATCTTTAAATAAAACAGCACGTTTTGTTGAACAAGTAAAATTTACAACCACAACACCTGGTTATACTGACCATACACCTTTTCTCATTCAATTTAACTATCTGCTTACAATTGAATTTTATAAAGGCCATATAGTTAATATGCGAATTAATAAATGGGGGTATGATATGCCTGATTTAGGGTATAATTGTTTTTTTTTCTTTCAATAAACTTAGAAGACCTACATGATTTTAATCAGTCTCGTAAAGAAGAATATTATCCGCTTGGTGAGGATAAGGAGTTATGTGCAAGTACAATTCGTAAACAACAAATACATGATTTTAAGAAAAAAATCTGTATTATAATAGCCGTAGATGATTCTGTCTGTCTGTCTGTCTATCTGTTGGGTGTCTGTCCGGGGTGTGGCTTACTCGGTTTGCAGAGTAGCTCCACCCATAGCTCCACCCATTCTGGGAGTGGCTATAAACAAATATCCACCATTTTATTAACTCGCATAGCTTTGAGTCCTGTTTTGTAGGCCCGTGGTGTCTTGCTCTCCCCCAGTTTTATTTCAAATCAAATTCGATAAATCATTTCATTTTTCACAGTCGCTAACATAGTTTTAGACTCGGTTGAAAAAAAACGGGAAGAAAATCCGATGAAAGTTGCCGTTTATAGAACGAAATGAATTCTCAAAGGCCTGTAACTTCAAGGCCATTGAGTCTCTCTCACGCCTTTATCTCCAATCTAACTCACCATATGATTTCATTTTTATCGATGGTTTTACTTTTAGACTCGGTGTCAGCAATAATTGAGAACAATCCACACACGCGGGAAAATGCAGAGATATATTTTTTAAAATCGCGTCATGGTGTATCATACACCGCCCAACATGACACCGCCGGCAATGTGTCGATATATATTAAAAATTCGCTTTTGCTTTTCCGTTATGATATATTACTATTTCGTTTGATGATAGTCGTCACAAAAACGTCAACAATGATGCCGACAATTAGCCGGAAGTAAAATATGTTTCAGGAAATTACCGAGAGATATTTCTTCGTTTTTTTTATTAGTTATGTGCGCATACACTTTAAATAGGTTTATTTGAAATCTTTAATTTTCCACAAACATTCCACACACGCGGGAAAATGCAGAGATATATTTTTTAAAATCGCGTCATGGTGTATCATACACCGCCCAACATGACACCGACGGCAATGTGTCGATATCTATTTTAAATTCGATATATCATTTCATTTTTCACAGTCGCTAACATAGTTTTAGACTCGGTTGAAAAAAAACGAGAAGAAAATCCGATGAAAGTTGCCGTTTATAGAACGAAATGAATTCTCAAATGCCTGTAACTTCAAGGCCATTGAGTCTCTCTCACGCCTTTATCTCCAATCTAACTCACCATATGATTTCATTTTTATCGATGGTTTTAGAGTCGGTGTCAGCAATAATTGAGAACATTCCACACACGCGGGAAAATGCAGATATATTTTTTAAAATCGCGTCATGGTGTATCATACACCGCCTAACATGACACCGACGGCAACGTGTCGATACATATTAAAAATTCGATATATCATTTCATTTTTCACAGTCGCTAACATAGTTTTCGACTCGGTTGAAAAAAAACGGGAAGGAAATCCAATGAAAGTTGCCGTTTATAGAACGAAATGAATTCTCAAACGCCTGTAACTTCAACTTCAAGGCCATTGAGTCTCTCTCACGCCTTTATCTCCAATCTAACTCACCATATGATTTCATTTTTATCGATGGTTTTGGACTCGGTGTCAGCAATAATTGAGAACATTCCACACACGCGGGAAAATGCAGAGATATATTTTTTTAAATCGCGTCATGGTGTATCATACACCGCCCAACATGACACCGACGGCAACGTGTCGATATATATTAAAAATTCGCTTTTGCTTTTCCGTTAAGATATATTACTTTTTCGTTTGATGACAGTCGTCACAAAAACGTCAACAATGATGCCGACATATATTTCTTCGTTTTTATTTAATTCATTATTAGCCGGAAGTAAAATATGTTTCAGGAAATTACCGAGAGATATTTCTTCGTTTTTTAAAATTAGTTATGTGCGAATACACTTTAAATAGGTTTATTTGAAATCTTTAATTTTCCACAATATAATTTACTTGCCATTTATCATTTGATGATTACGAGACAAATTCCTCTTGAGGATCGTGACAATTCATGCGCTGCGTGGAAACTTCTATTTCCAAAATGAATGAGACGATCGATGAAGAACGCAGACTTGAACAGGATGCAGCAAGAAAACGAATGAGACGGGCGAACGAGTCCATCGACGAACGTCAATGCAAACTTGCGGGGTCACCCGTGGGAATCCCACGGGCATGGATGTGTGTGACATTTCGACATATTGAGTTAGATGCTGCACATTCATTTTTACAAAATGGTTACTGGCAAGTCATCAGATCCAGAAATGGTGTAAAAACCACCGTTTAGAGGCCATTTTTCCCCGCAAAGCGGGGGTTGGCCTTTTCGGGGACCGTGGTAGTTGTTGTTTTTTTGTCCCCTTTTTGAAGCAATGTTTTACGGCCGGATGCCCTTCCTGACGCCAACCCTTTTTGCCGCCTTCAACGACAAACAGGGAATTACCAGTGAACTGGTACTCAATTAGCCGACCTCGGAAGGATGACAGGCTGAGTCAACCCCCCTGGCATTAATTCGGCGATCGACCGAGATTCGAACCCAGGATCCTAAGCCGGCACCCTAGCCGCTAGCCCAACACCAGAAATGGTGTCATGAACACAATTTATTTACGCACAAGCACAAAAGCAAGACGGGCCGATTTCCGATTCCGACGGGCGAGACGGGCCGATTTCCGATTCCGACGGGCCGATTTGGAGCAAGAAAAAGAACGAGACGGGAGAAAAAGGAGAGAAACGAGACGGGGAAAGCCGATTTGAGAGGCGAGTGAGGCGCGATTGGAGAGGAGTGTGAGGCGCGATTGGAGAGGAGTGTGAGGCACGATTGGAGAGGAGTGATTGGAGGGGAGTGTGAGGCACGATTGGAGAGGAGTGTGAGGCACGATTGGAGAGGAGTGTGAGGCGCGATTGGAGAGGAGTGTGAGGCGCGATTGGAGAGGAGTGTGAGGCGCGATTGGAGAGGCGTGTGAAGGATTGCAGAGGAGAGGAGTGTGAGGGATTGGAGAGGTGAGGGATTGGAAAGGAGAGGGATGTGAGGGTTTGGAGAGGAGAGGAGTGCTAGGTGGAGAGAGGAGAGTGTCAGGTGGAGACAGGAGAGTGTCAGGTGGAGACAGGAGAGTGTCAGGTGGAGACAGGAGAGTGTCAGGTGGAGAGGAGTGAGGGGTCACATATTATGTGAAATAACTAAATTCACACCATTTCTGGATCTGATGACTTGCCAGTAACCATTTTGTAAAAATGAATGTGCAGCATATAACTCAATATGTCGAAATGTCACACACATCCATGCCCGTGGGATTCCCACGGGTGACCCCGCTAGTATATATATAATAGTATAGCGATGGTTAGCATGACAAAGAAGGAAGGTAATGAGATAAGGATAGAAAGCCGAGGAATACAAACCGATTTGGTAGTGGGAATATGGGGTGGTATTACCTGTCATAATATTAATCTCACATATATTTCTGATACATAAATGGCAGGAAGAAGACTACAAGAGAATTATAATTTTTGTATTCAGGGATACCTACAAGAAAAGGGTGCTCGGTATTACATACCTTATGATTTGGAGCATATACATGGAAATTTTGTCATTAAAAACTGGCCTTATACTGATATTGTTAAACCCACAAATAGACTTGATTAAAATATTAAATCAAAATTAACTTCTCAAAGTTATGAAATATAAAACTGTTTTAGAAATCATCAACAAATCTTATTAGTATCCTATTATGAGAAAAATAATTATAGATACAAGAATATCTCAAAATCCAGATGAGTATATGTATAATATTCTTTGGGGCTCAAATTCAAGGGTAGCTAGGGATGAGGAAGGAGTTGAGGAGAAGGAGGAAGGAGAAGGAGAAGTTGAAGAAGAGAGGGAAGAGGCAGAGGAAAGAGAGAGGGAGGAAAGGGAGAAAAAGGAGAAGGAGGAGAGGGAGGAAAGAGAGAAAAAGAAGAAGGAGGAGAGGGAGGAAAGAGAGAAAAAGGAGAAGGAGGAGAAGGAGGAGAGGGAGAAAAAGGAGGAGGAAAGGGAGAAAAAGGAGAAGAAGGAAAGAGAGAAAAGGGAGAAGGAGGAGAGGGAGAAAAAGGAGCAGGAGAAGGAGGAGAGGGAGAAAAAGGAGAAGGAGGAGAGGGAGGAAGGATGAAAGGGAGAAAAAGGAGAAGGAGGAAAGGGAGAAAAAGGAGACGGAGGGGAGGGAGAAAAAGGAGGAGGAGAGGGAGGAAAGAGAAAAAGGAGAATGAGGAGGATGAAAGAGAGAGGGAGGAAAAATATAAAAAGATGGAAATCAGTGAGATTACTAAAAGATTGAATATATTACGGCAAATAAATCAATCTCAACGCACCGAAGAGGAAAACAAAGAAATAATGACTCATAGGAAGATATTGTTTTAAAAATTTACTGAGATGTCTTCACTTTCAGGGAGGAGATTTAAACGAGAAAGTGGGGATAAAGAAGAAGAAGAAGGAAAAGATTATGTGGTTGATGATGTTGGTGTTATTGACTTTAGTTAGTTTTATTTGTAAATAAATGGAGGCGAGAGTGAAGGCATTCCTAAGGATTCTTTATGTTTTAAAAATCAAGATAGAAATGTATATGTTGAAAACCAAAAAGGTTTTGGCACTATGTAGGACTTTTTCTCATAAATAAATATGAGTTATTGTCTCAAATGTAAAAAGAAAACTAAATCTAAAAATATCTCATGTTAAAGCTAAAAATAGAGTTTATCAAAAAGGAATATGTCAAATGTGTGGCTCTAAAAAGTGCCAATTCATCTCTCCTAAAAGTGGAGGAGACATACAAAAGTTTCTGTCAGGAAGTAAATTTACAACAACTGGAATTCCAGGGGAATTCCACCTTCCAGGGTATTCTTTCTGTGGTCCAGGAACAAACTTGGATAAAAAATTAGATGAGGCTGACAATCCTAAACCTTGGTCTACACATATAAATAGGGTTGATGAAGTGTGTATGAAACATGATATTGCTTATGGAAATACCACTACATTGGATGAAAAACATGAAGCAGACAGAGAAATGTTGTATAATTTGTCTTCGATACTAAATCCTACGTTGAGAGAGAAAGTTGATAGGTTTATTGTGAAAAAAATGATAAGTGCTAAATTGAAACTTGGTCTTGGTTGTTCCTCAAAAAACTATGAGGCTCTAATGATGTCATCAAGACTGAGGAGTGAGGAGCTTTTGGCTGAAGAATTACACAAACCCATAATCACCAAGTTTAAAAGAAGGAAGGTTTATTCCAAAGACACTGACCACATATGGTCCGCTGATTTAATTTAATTGAATAATGATAGGGGATACAGGTATGCTTTAACCGTTATTGATTTGAGGAGTAGATTTGCCTGGGTTGTTCCTTTAAAAAATAAAAGGGGTGATACTTTAATGTTAGCCTTTAAGCTAATATTTGATAGGGATAAAAGGAAACCAAAGAAGTTATGGACTGATGAGGGAACAGAGTTCTTCAACAAAATATTTATGAAATTTATTAAGGGGGAGGGTATTAAATTATACAGCACCTTTAATGAAGGAAAAGCAGTTATTGAGCGTTTTAATCGCACTTTGAAAGAGAAACTATATAAAAAATTCACACAACTCGGTTCTCAACAGTGGGTATATTTAATTCAGGATATTGTAGATAATTACAATAATACAGTTCATTCATCAACAAAATCAAAACCGTCAGAATCATTTACAAAATTAGAATATGAAAAGGAGATTAATTTGAGAAAACCCAAGTTAAAAGTTGGTGATATTGTAAGAATATACAGATGGAAAAGCCATTTTGAGAAAGGTTATACAAAAAATGGACAAATGAATTATTTTAAATCGTTGATGTAATGGATACAGTCCCTTGGACCTACAAATTATTTGATTTAAATGGAGAAGAAATCTTGGGTTCATTTTACTCAAGAATTACAAAAAACAATGATAAGCCATTAAGCAACAACCATCCATACTTTTATCCACCCCACCCAGATTAGGTAATTTAATTACTAGTAAAAAAAATAACAAAAAATAAATATATATCATAAGCCACGCCCACACCCATCATCCCCCACTGCTCTGTGCGCCCCCACTCTTGACCCTCCACCCCCTCATCCCACCCCCACCTTCCCCACACACACAAGGGGAGGGGAGGGGTGGGATGAGGGGGGTAAAGGGTCGTTGGCAGGGACGCACTTTCCCTTCTTTTTTCCTTTATTCTCTTTTTGTAATTAATTTTTAAATAATTCTGGACAAAGCAAATATAACCATATATAAATATTGAAAACATAAAAATCTTTATATTATTAAAACATTTTTATTCAGGTATATATTCAACTTCTCCCCAGCACAAGCCATCAATTTCTCCCCAGCACAATTCAAATACAGCAGATGTCTTCAGATTTTGAATCTCTTTCTGTTAAAGACAAGAGGGGAGAGAAAATATTAAGGCGAAGCAAGGAGAGGATATGTTAAATATATGAAGATATGAGGATATGAAGGATATGAAGGATATGAAGGATATGAAGGATATGAGCATTGTGATTATGAAATGATATGAGCATTGTGAATTGAGATATGAGCATTGCGATTACATCAACGATTTTAAATAATGAGCATTATGAATCACACACACACATACCTCTAAAAAAAAAATCAAGCTTTGTGTCAATGCCGTCGAGTTGAAAATTTAGGGTATCACAGGTTGGCAGGAAATAACCACTCTTGGGTAAATCATAAGCATCCCACTCATAGTCGTGGCCATCGAGGTCGTGATCGTGGTTGTGGTCATCGATCTCAACAGGTGTTGTATTCTGTTTGAAAAACGAAATAAAAACATGAGGAGAAATTATTAAAAGATACATCGTATTGGCAATGAATAAATAAATGTCAGCTCCCGTTTATTGGTGCCAGTCAGAGAGATGAATAATGAATTACCAGGGGTATACTCTGATGGTCATTTTGGACAAGAGACAAAATCTCATCTGTGTCTTCTTCGAGGTTAATACTACAGACAAAAAAAAGAGAAATTACTTCGTTGAAGGAAGCCAGACAAAACATCACACACACATTCTAAGGCAGCCTCATTTAACATCAACGTATTTTATTTTGTACCATACCTTCCACATGTCTTCTAAGAACGGTGAAACATTGAATTCATTCAGAAACCTCCATCTCCGAGGCAAGTTGTTCAAACCCGTATTCAGTTCGTTGTGAAACTCTTGAGAAACGACTTGAAATTCTGCCAGGGCCTCATGAAAGTCATTCACAATATTTGAATTGCTGTAATGAAGAGGAAAATATATCACGAGTCATAAAATTAATCACATACAAAGCTCTCGTTAGTTTAACACCAAACGAAACCAATATCCTGGTGAGTATTCTTCATCAGAGGAAAGACTGGAATAAGACAAGCTCATCTTCATTCACAATGTTTAAAACGGCACGGCAACACGGCTTAAATAATGAACAAAATGTATTTCGGGGAAGTGAACTGCCTGTCAGCATTTGGGGAAATTCGGGGCGTGTGTGTGAAAAACAGGAAACAAGACAATGAGAACTCCTGGGAAGTTATCCAAGTGAAACAACATGTCATTTCTCAAAAGTGAGCGATTAATTAGAAAAGGTTCGAGTATGGTAGCCTTGGTATATAAATGGAAAACAAAATGAATGTGAAAAATATCAAATAAGTCTTATTGAAAAGGCAACTGGTAAAAAAGTTCACAAAACAAATAAGAGAATTAATTTAAATACCGGTGAGTTGGAGGAGATGGTGAAGAGAGTTGGAGGAGAATTAAATTATTTCCTACGCATAAACAAATATTTGTAGGATCGATGTTTGAGTGGGCCAAATATGATCTGCCAGATGATATGTATAAGGACCTGTGCTCAGTGTCAATAGTAGAAGGATCATAGGTTCAGAAGGCGAGAAGGATCATAGGTCCATAAGGTTAAATGTTAGGAGGTTCATAAGGGAGTAGGGGTAGCAGTAATGGGAAATGAAGAAAAGTGAGGGTGAGGAAAATTTACATGTAAGTGAATGGAGATTTGGGGGTGTCCCAGGAACAACATTTATCATCTAATCGTGACTGTGTGTGTGTGTGTGTATATATATATATATATATATATAAATAATCGGGAGATTAAATAAGACGCGGACGTAGCTTCAGGACAGTCGATCTTTAATTCTCGACAAGCTTTCGACCAACAAAGGTCTTCTTCTTAGTCGTCCCCAAGTTCAGCGGAAGAACTTGAAGAACTTCCGGTGGGTAACATAACCCCACTATGTACCCACCGTTAGATCGTATGTCGTGGATGTGTATAATTATTCCCATGACGAGGGGTGGGGTTATGTTAATTAGTTAAGGATTAACGGTAAATCCCCTGTATGCAATTGCCTCTGTTATTTCCCCTCTGTTCTTTCCGAAACTGCACACACACGTAGCCAAGCCAGCAATCATGCATTAAGACACTACATAAAAACTAACCTGAAACAGGCCATTGAGCACCACCAATGATACCACCGACCTGGTGATCACAAAGGCACAGGAGGGGCGTGAGGCCATGCCCTGAAGAACAATTGATCAGGACACCAAGAGCGACGAGATGGCACTATTCACAAGAATTCATTCACAAGAATGCTTCTCACCGAATCATAAGAATGCTACTCACGAATTCATGAGAATGCCACTCACTGATTATCAGATGACAGTTTAGTTTATCAGATGCAATGTCATGTTTTTCTCAATTTGCAGCACCTCCGAAAGACCTTCACATGGATCTACCCAGGAGCCCACTCCATATTGATGTTGAAGTGTGCACGTGGTGCAATGTTATCGACATACACCCGATCAACGATGTGCAAATTAACTGGTTCCTCGGGAACACTTCAAATCCACTTGACGCATATCGTGAAAATTACTCATCCAGCAGAATCTCAAGTGAACTATGCTTTACCCCAAAGGCTGCCCATCATGACCAGCAACTCATCTGCCAAGTAGGACTCATCCCACATGGACGTACTGGCCTATCCATCGTACGCACTACAACGGCATCTATAAATATAAAAGGTGGTATTTCATCCACACTTTGCACCTCTATTTGATGTAGTTCATCCTCCTTGGTATATGAATACTATTGTGCTTTGGGATTCTTGATTCAGAACATATGCAACATTTTCTCTTGAGAACCTACTGTATGCAAAACCATGCTTGAACACCACTTCTTCACCATCTGACGGTTATCCTTTCCTTATTGGCCTGGCAGGATGGCCTAGCATGTCGATTTTTTGTCAAGTATGTTTGTTGGACATTTCCTTCTTTTGGTCGAAGCCATATTCCTGCAAAATAAAGAGAAGGAGGGGGGGAAAAGAGAGAGAGGGAAAAAGAGAGAGAGGCAAAAAGAGAGAGAGGCAAAAAGAGAGAAGGAAAAGAGAGGGAAAAGAGAGGGAAAAAGAGAGAGGGAAAAGAGAGAGGGAAAAAGGGAGAGAGAAAAAGGGAGAGAGAAAAAGAGAGAGAGAAAAAGAGAGAAAAAGAGAGAAAAAGAGGAAAAAGAGGGAGAAAAAGAGAAAGGGGAGGGGAAAAGGGGAAGAGAGGGGAGAAAGGAGAACAGAGAGAGGGAAGGGAGAGGAGCAAGATGAGGGGGAGAGAGAGGGGAGAGGGGAGAGGGGAAGGGTGCGGGAGAGCAACGCCTCACCAAACATTGCTATAAACTCTGGGAGGAGGTGGGAGAAGGAGAGAGAGGTTGGAGTGGAGTTCTGCAATTTATTAGGAGGGGGAAGAGTGAGGAGTGCACGGGGGAAGAGTGAGGTGTGGACAGAGAAAGAGAGAGAAATGGGAAGGGAGGGGTTGAGTGGGTGGGACAGGGGAGTGGGAGGGTAGAAAAGGTGAGGGGGTGGAGAGGGAGTTAGCCAAGAGAATGATATGCTATGTTTTGAATGTAATATGCTATGACACCCGCAGACTCTTGTCTTGATCCTAATTGTAAAATTTTAACTGCGGAAATTGAGCTTTGAGGCTCAGTCGGGTTAAAAATCCAGGGTTAAAAGATCCAGGGTTAAAAATTACCATTCTTCTCGTCTTCTTTCTTTCTTTCTCGAGGAGTTTCAGTTGCTTTGGATGCAGCCATTCCTGCTGCATTTGCTTCTTGCTTTATGCTGTTGAAGAGGAAGGCTGCTCTGGATGTAGCTTTTGTCAAGTTTGCTTGTTGGACATTTCCTTCTTTTGGTCGAAGCCATATTCCTGCAAAATAAAGAGAGGAGGGGGGAAGAGAGAGAGAGAGAGAGAGAGAGAGAGAGAGAGAGAGAGAGAGAGAGAGAGAGAGAGAGAGACAGAGACAGAGACAGAGACAGAGACAGAGACAGACAGAAGGAGGGAGCAAGGAGGAGGGAGACAGAGGAAGGGTGGGGAGAGCAACGCCTCACCAAACGTCGCTATGAACTCCGGGAGGAGGTGGGAGCGACCGAGAAAGGTCGGAGGAGAGTGCTGCAATTTATTCGGAGGGGGAAGAGCAAGGAGTGGACAGAGAAAGAGAGAGATGGGAGGGGGGGGGTGGTTGGGGGAGGGTAGAAAAGGAGAGAGGGGTGGAGAAGAAGTTAACCAAGAGAATGATATGCTATGTTATGAGAATGATATGTTATGACACCTGTAGACACTTGTCTTGAGCAAAAAATTTCAATTTAAACTGCGGAAATGAGCTTATAGCAGCAGTTCCCACTTACAAAAAAGTGTACTCTGGGCGTCCATGGACCTCATTCCTGTAATCCTGCATCTCATTCCTGTCATCTCATTCCTGTAAGGGGACATGTAAGGTAAGGACATCTCATTCCTGTAATCTAACCTTCCGCCATAATATAACCTCCTCCGGAGGTCTTGAGAACCGTATCCCTGGTGTCGTGTCCTTTTAATCCCAGCCGTTGTGTCCTTTTCCTTCATTGATCTAGCGTAGCGCGACTCGGCCAAGGTTCGAGTATAATCGGGTAAACGTGCAGACGCGGTCATACCAAACCGCTCGGTAAACCAACATCCACAACCGCGTCTGTATGGCATGTTGCGGATATGGCATTTGGCCTCCATATCCGCTTGTAAATATTCCCCTATTTCCCCAATACTCCCCAACTATCCCCAATCCCCCATTCCCTAGTCCCATTGCCTGTAAATAACACTCTGTAGAACCGACCTTCCCCTTTTTCCCCCATTAAATGTCGTGCCCAGGTCCACCGCATCCCACGTAGACAACTTTCGGACATCTTGCTAGTTATTCTTAGTCTATGTCAGTTAAGGACTCGTTTCCATTAATTCTGACTCTTCGTTGCACCAGAATGTGATTGTATGGCACCAGTAGTGAGTTTAGGACCTCCCCTTACCTCCTCCCATCTTCCCCATGAAAGAACTACAACAACAACAACAACAACAACTACAACAACAACTACAACAACAGAGGAGATTGGGGGCGGCGCGGCGCGGGGAGTGTGCGTCCTCACACCGGCTTGGTTAGCCGCCATGGCCATGTGCGCCCACGGGGTTACCACGAAGGGGCTGGCTGTCAGCCCCTCGTCAAGGGCGGAGCCGGTAACCCCCGCACCCAATGAGAAGCAACGGGCCGATTCCATCTGGGGCGGAGCTAACGAGCCGAGGGCGTGTCACTCCCCGCCGGATATACGCAGCGACTTACCGGACGTGACGTCAGATGCGCCCCCAGCTTGGAGCAAGAAAGTCACCTTCGAGCGCTGAGTGAGACCTCCCGCATCTCTGGACTGGAGTGGGTCGATTCTGTCCTTGAGCCAAGAGTGCACCTTGAGCCATCGACTACCCGCTTTCCTTGCCATCAATCCCCGTGTGAGTCAGTTTTGTCCCATTTATCTGTCGTCTGTCGGGGCTAATATAAGAGTGTGTCTAAGTGCCTGCCTTTCTATGCTGTCCCTCTTGTCGTTGTAATCTGACCTTCCGCCCTAATATAACCTCCTCCGGAGGTCTTGAGAACTGAACCCTTGGTGTCGTGTCATTTTAATCCAGCCGTTGTGTCTTTTCCATCATTGATTTAGCATAGCGCGACTTAGTCAACGTTCGAGCATAATCGGGTAAAACGTGCAGACGCGGTCATACCAAACCGCTCGGTGAACCAACATCCACAACCGCGTCTGTAACAATTGGTGTCAGGAGTGTCGGATTCGGACCTGGGACTAAATTTATTAGGCCCAAATTTTGGAACACCAATTGTACCACTAGGGTAACAATTGGTGTTGGGAGGTAGAATTCGATCCGGAGCGCGTTTCCCGCGCTCGAAATTATAACGACGAAATTCGATTGTGTTTTACCAAATATAAAAACCCGAATTTTGAAAGTCGCGCTATGGCGGATCAAGACAGCTGGGTTCCGGTAGAGGAGAGTGAGGCAGGGTCGGTCCAGGACCAAATTGAGGGACGCGAGGAGAGTGAAGCAGTGAGGGTAGCAGACGCACAAAATAGCGTCGTTGCGCCCGACGTTGCGGGAGCGCAAAATGGCGCCTCGCTGGTCACCACGCCCGCGACCGTGGCAGCGCCCCTGGTGGATTCGAACCTTTTCCTCCTGCAAATGAGGGCCCTTATGGAACAAATGGGTGAGCAATTGGGAGACCAAATTAGAGGTTTGAAAAGCAGTATGGGACAAATGGGGAACCGGATGGAGGCTCAGAATGAGCGATTGGAGGGCCAAATGGGGGTAATGAGGGATGAAGCGAGGGGTACCGGTGAGGGGTTAGACAATAATTTTAAGGGATTAGACAAGAAATTTGGGAAGTTAGACAATAATTTTGAGGAGTTAGACAAGAAATTTGGGAAGTTAGACAATAATTTTGAGGGGTTAGACAACGGGATAAAAGAGGTGAAAAAGGGGTTAATGGGGGTAGAAAATAGAATGGCTGCCCAGGAGAATCAGATAGAGGGAGTGAAAAATGGGTTAGAGGGGTTAGAAAACAGGATGGAAGGCAAATTGAGGGACATGAGGGACCAAGCGGAAAGGGAAGTTAAACAAATGGGGCAGCAGATAGAGGGGTCAGAATGGGAGTAGAAACTAAACTGGATGCTCACAGGGAGGAAATGGAGCAGATGAGGGTGGCATCTGGGCAGGAGATGCAAGTGATGGGAGAGGAGGGGAGAGGAGATCAGAGGAGGTGTGAGTGAGGAGGTCGGAGGAGTGCGCGAGGAGGTGAGGCACTGTAAGGAGCGCATGGAGAAGGAGGTGAGAAAGGGGACTATAAAATTGCAAGGGGGCATAGAGGACCTGACGCAGGAGGTGGAACAGCTGACGGAGGGACAAAAAGAAGTAACGGAGCAGGTTCAAAGGAACACTGCGGTATTAGGAGGGTTGAAAGCGACACAGAAAGAACTAAAAGATGACTTGATAGCGACGAAGAGGGAATGTCAGATGGTACGTGAGGGACTGACAACGAGGTTGGACGAGGTGATAGAGGTAATGGAGACGACGGACCGGCAGGTGAGGACGCACATGGAAACGGTCAAGGTAGCCTTGGAGGACGAGCTTGAGGAGACGTACCGGGGAATAAAAGAGGTGAAGCAGAAATTAGAAGAAGTGGAAGAAGGGGTGAGCGAAATTAAGAAGCGACGGAGAGGGGATAAGAAAGAGATAAAAGAGGAGATAAAAGAATTGGTCCAAAGTCTGTGTTTGGATCGTGATGATGTGCTCATTAACCGGATGAGGGATTCACAGGTGATGGAGGAGAAGCGAAGAGGAAGAGGACCCGGTGTAAGTGGTGACCAATATGGTCGTGCGTATGATGCGCCAGGTGATTTAAGAAGCTTGGGGGTCGAGATGGACCCGGGTGTTCGTGAGAGGCCGTTGGTGAAGTGTGCGACAGGTCTGGTGTGCGAAAAAGGAGGTGTGCGAGAAAGTCCGACTCTGGGGTGTGTGAGGAAAAAGTGCATGCCAAGGAGTGAGGGTGCTGGCGAGAGTGAGTCGGTCGTAGCGTGTGTGCGAGGGAGCACATGGAAGCGCGGTGTGGTAAGTGTTACAGAGGGTGTGACGGGAGAGTGTGCGCGAGAAAGGTGTGTAATGGACGGGTGCATGAGGAAAGAGTGCGCTGTCAAGAGTAAGGGTGAGTGCGCTGTCAAGAATGGAGGTGAGAGTAGTGAGAGTGACAAGGAGAGTGAGTTGGTTGTGACAGGTGAGCGAGGATGTACACCTGGGATGGAAGGATGCACACCTGGAATGGTAGAGCGTGAGTGGGAATGCACGCTGGAGTTGGTGGTGAGGCACGTGGTTGGGTGTGCGAATGAGAGCACACCGCTGATTGTCACAGAGGAGGTGACGGAGGAGGGGGCACGAGGAGGTGTGTTGGTGAGGTGTGCGACCAACGAATGTGTGCCAAGGTGTTCGGTGGTCAGGTGTGTGACCAAGGCTGTGAGTGGAATGGGTGTACCTGGGTGTGTAAGGAAAGGTACGAGGAGCATGGAAACGGCTGGATGTGTGAGCAAGGAACGGGCTGCGGGGTGTAAGCATGCAGGTGAGGCATCGAAGGTAACCGGGTTAGAGGTTAGGTCGACTTTTAGCCGAATCGGGCCCTTGGTGCGTGCTGGGCCTCGCTTTGAACGGCCGCGTCCGTGCTCCACTAGGCGGAGCGGGCGGCTGGATAGGAAGGGTCATCATGGCGACCACTTTTTGTTGAGGCATTCCGGCAGGTCGAGATCGAGCCATGGGATGGCTCCGTGCCGAGATGGTGCGTGGGATCTCGGCCCGGGTAAGCCCCCGTCCCTGCACCGAGTGCCGGACGCATCCAGCCGCTGGCACAGAACAACCCGCATTCATGGCTTGGCTTTACGAAGCCGGGCTTTGGACAGGAATTGGCGCACCGAGAGGCATTAGTGAGTAGACTGTGTGGTGAGGTTAGTGTTTTGGCCCCAAAATTAGAGAAAAACAGAATTTGATGATTGGCAAAGGAGTGGCAGTAATGATTGGCAGATGGTGGGCAGTGATTGGCCAAATTTTTGATTTGTTGAAATTTGATGTGCAAAATTGGTAGTGAGCGATGGGCCCGGTGGTAAGGGGGGCATCCCTGCCACCCTTCCCATATGGGGGCAAAGGAGCAATAGCTTATGGGGTGTATGGCAGTGAAAACTAGCCCGGGTGGGTTAGGTTATATTGATAGGGCCCTAGAAGATGACATTAGGTAACGTTAAGGTTAGTTAGTGACTGATACCTGTAGTGGGGACGCAGGTAGTTTAGTGTGGATGATAATGACGAGGGAGCGCAATAGTTTAAAGGGACGACTGGGAAGCGCAAGTTTCAGAGGGGAGTAGTTAGCTGAGATGATGCCGTGTGTGTGAAAACTGGACAGGTGTGTGGAGCAGTGTGTGAGTAATGAGTGTTGTGGATCAGCGCGAATGCGCTTGGGGAGAGAAGGGTGCAGGCGGCACCAAGGTGTGAGAGCACAGGTGTGCAGGTACAGGTGTGTGGAGAGAGTTGGAGTAAGTGGTACGGAGTGGTGTGCATGGTGCGAAGGTGTGGATGGGGGAAGAGTGGACCCCTTTCACGAGTACCCGGGGCGGGTAGTGAAAGTGTTAGGTAGAGGGTACAGGTAAATTGTGGTTGGATATTGGCATCTGTGGTGCGGTTGCAGAATGGTGTTGTGAATGGGTGCATTAGTGTTGTGGAAATGGCTGGGCGTGTAGCCTGTTAGTGTGTGTAGTTGGTTGGGCACTCCACCACTGTGAGGATGTCGGCCAGGTGAGGCCGCAGGTGGGCTCTGGGAGCCGGTAGTTGTGAGTGGGTGCCTGAGGATCCCGGGTGTGGATCGGGCAGCCCAGTGCCAGAGAGGGCACCGAGTGGGGAGAGCGCCAGAGGGCCTTCCCCAGGTAGTTAGGTTAGGGTAAGGAGCAGGTAAGCTCGGAGGCAACTGCAGTGGTGGAGGTGTGCAGGTGGGTAGACCTGTTGGGAGAGCTACACGTCGCGGCCCAGAAATTGTGCGAGGGCACCGGGAGATGAATCGGGGGAGTGAGACCCCAAATTGAAAAGCACCACAGTTTGGCCAATGGGAATTGGTTTTTAGAACCCATAGTGTAAGAGGGCCAATGGTTTGGCAGGAGAAAGACCCCGGGTAATGTAAAGTTGTTAAAGTCATTTAGGAAATAGTTAGGATTGATGAACCTGTCGCACCATACGCAGCCACTTACCTGTGGTGATGATGATGACTCCACACCTGTGTTTTCTTTGTTCTGCTGCAGGAAATGAGAATTGCTGTGAGGATTTGTGAGACGCATCACGACGTGGATGAGACATTGGGGTGATTCCATCTCTCCCTCCTTAGGAGGGACTGATGATGAATTGGTAATGGCAAATTTTGATGTTCAGTTGGAGATGGCAAATTTTGATGAGTTGAAAATGGCAAATTTGATTGGTTAGGAGGGAGAGAAGACGAATTTGGTATATGGGAGGAACGGGGAAGACAGTAGGGATGTTTGTTGATTTGTAAAGTAGATGTTTATGGGTAGTGTTGTGTTGTGTGGATACAGTAAGGGGTAAGGGAGGGGCCATGTAGGTTACCTGGTGGGGGGGGGGTGTACGGTAGGAACGTACCTGTCTCACCTGGTTCCCATGTGCCCCCAGTGTGCATTACCTTGCATTGCGTGCACTTTTGCGCCCTTACCACCTTACTCACTTGTCTTTTCTTTTGTCTCCCACCTCCGAGGATCTGGCTTTGGGGTAGAGAGAGAGGAGAGAGAGGTGCTGGCTACGCAGTTGTGGGCCTGCACTTTCGCTGCTTGCTGCCTGGATCGATACACCATATGGACCGCAATGTTGGTGGCCACCCACAATGGACCGCAGTTCTTTTGCGGCCAAGCACCACCCATTGATGGACCTCTGGGTCAACGTGGCACCTATGCCAAACAGGTGAACCACTTATAGTTGGCCCCCTGACGGCCACAATAATGAAATGGACGCGGTTGGCGCCTTTCTTTATTTTTGAAAGAAGCCAGAAGGCCAAGTGCACCACATGAAGAGCAAGAGACACCTGCAGGGTTAGGGGTTGTTGAATTTATTTTTATTCATTGAACAATGGTGACTGCACCGGATGGTGCTGACTGTGTGATGGGGTGCTCTGCACATTATTAAAGGCCGTAAGGCCACAGAGCACTCGTGGGTTGGTGTATCGATGCTGGCATGCGTGCTCTCTCTATGCATAACATCTGCATGTGTTCCTCCAAAAACAGGTCCTGGATCGTAGTGTAAATATCAGCGTAGTCTTGTAAATAATGCTCCCTACCGGCTGTATGTTTAGTTTGCGAATTCTTTCTGCGATTCGGTTATCCTGTGGGTGTGCTTCTGTGAGGAGAATGGTGCAACGTCGCAGGGGGACATATTTACTCATTTGTGAATATCTGTAAAACTGTCGCACTCAGGGTAGAGTTAATAGTAGAGGGAACTACATCTGAGTGCCACACTAAAATAGGTAAAAATTTATCGGGTCGGGCCGCCCCAAGGGTAGAGAAGGGTGCAATGTTGCGGATATGGCATTTGGCCTCCATATCCGCTTGTAAATATTCCCCTATTTCCCCAATACTCCCCAACTATCCCCAATCCCCCATTCCCTAGTCCCATTGCCTGTAAATAACACTCTGTAGAACCGACCTTCCCCTTTTTCCCCCATTAAATGTCGTGCCCAGGTCCACCGCATCTCACGTAGACAACTTTCGGACATCTTGCTAGTTATTCTTAGTCTATGTCAGTTAAGGACTCGTTTCCATTAATTCTGACTCTTCGTTGCACCAGAATGTGATTGTATGGCACCAGTAGTGAGTTTAGGACCTCCCCTTACCTCCTCCCATCTTCCCCATGAAAGAACTACAACAACAACAACAACAACAACTACAACAACAACTACAACTACAACAACAGAGGAGATTGGGGGCGGCGCGGCGCGGGGAGTGTGCGTCCTCACACCGGCTTGGTTAGCCGCCATGGCCATGTGCGCCCACGGGGTTACCACGAAGGGGCTGGCTGTCAGCCCCTCGTCAAGGGCGGAGCCGGTAACCCCCGCACCCAATGAGAAGCAACGGGCCGATTCCATCTGGGGCGGAGCTAACGAGCCGAGGGCGTGTCACTCCCCGCCGGATATACGCAGCGACTTACCAGACGTGACGTCAGATGCGCCCCCAGCTTGGAGCAAGAAAGTCACCTTCGAGCGCTGAGTGAGACCTCCCGCATCTCTGGACCGGAGCGGGTCGATTCTGTCCTTGAGCCAAGAGTGCACCTTGAGCCATCGACTACCCGCTTTCCTTGCCATCAATCCCCGTGTGAGTCAGTTTTGTCCCGTTTATCTGTCGTCTGTCGGGGCTAATATAAGACTGTGTCTAAGTGCCTGCCTTTCTATGCTGTCCCTCTTGTCGTTGTAATCTGACCTTCCGCCCTAATATAACCTCCTCCGGAGGTCTTGAGAACTGAACCCTTGGTGTCGTGTCATTTTAATCCAGCCGTTGTGTCTTTTCCATCATTGATTTAGCATAGCGCGACTTAGTCAACGTTCGAGCATAATCGGGTAAAACGTGCAGACGCGGTCATACCAAACCGCTCGGTGAACCAACATCCACAACCGCGTCTGTAACAATATGTTACGACACCTGTAGACACTTGTCTTGAGCAAAAAATTTCAATTTAAACTGCGGAAATGAGCTTATAGCAGCAGTTCCCACTTACAAAAAAGTGTACTCTGGGCGTCCATGGACGTCTCTAAGCAATGTTCATACCTTTATTCGTCCCCTACCGGTGTACACTGGAGGGGACTATAGGTTTGCACGCCGTCCTTCCGTCTGTCAGTCCGTCACGCAAAGAACAGCTTTCCGGACTTTTCTTCTAAATGCTTAATGCTAATGATTTCAAACTTGGCACATGGTTTCCTCATGATAAGTTACAGATCGAGTTCGAACTTCACGACGTTTCGATCATTTTTGACAAAGTTATGGCACTTTGAACTTTGGGAATTCTGATAATTCTGATGATCCTTAACACAGTGCCATCTTAAGTTTTAATTTCCTTTAAAAACCATTTTCTCTGCAATAATAGGACCGATTGAGATCAAATTTCCACCGTAGGGGGGATTCGGTCTGTAGAATATTTTAATGGTAATTATGACGTCACAGGTCACGTGGTTCGGCCGCCATATTGTTTTTCGTGAAAACACGAAAACCCCTTTTTCTCTGCAACGGCTAAACAGATCGAGGCCAAACTTTGCAGGCAGTCGCATACCCATGACAAACAAAAAAGTCAGCGAGCATGACGTCATGGGTTTCAGAGTTATGACGTTTTTAAGCATGAACCTTTAAAATCGAGCTCCTCCCTCATTTTTGATCCAAACGAGGGGAAACTTCACAGATCTGTTCAGCATGTCAGTCTACTAAAATGTCCTTTTGGAATTTGCGATAGGGCACGTGGTTTGGCAGATATCGTTAATTAAACGAAAATTTTTTTTTTTTAAACGGGTATCTCTTGAATCGCTAGTTCCTCAGACCGTGAGTTGGTAATAATTTATATAATTCACACAGTGCAATACGTGCAGGCCGCTCCATGGAGTGACCTTACGGGCTTATCAATGAGGCGAGGCGTGACACACGTGTCTCAGCATACCTCAGATCAAGTTTGAAAACCAGCATCAACCGTGCATAAATTTGCATATTCGATCATTTTTGACAAAGTTATGGCACTTTGTTTATTCTAGAGTTGTCCTCAAGCCGCAACGCGCGCCCTCAGCCTCGTCTCGCGAACGTCAAAAGCGCGACACAGCGCGCTCTTTCAGGAGGGGTGGAGCCAAGCCGAGCAACATATATATATATATACACATCGATCATTGATCGTGAACCGAAAAATATAATAAATTACTGATGGTTTCAGAGTTATTACGGTTTTAAGCATGAACCTTTAAAACCGAGCTCCTCCCTCATTTTTGATCCAATCGAGGGGAAACTTCACAGATCTGTTCAGCATGTGTCTACTAAAATGTCATTTTGGAATTTGTGATAGGGCACGTGGTTTGGCAGATATCGTTAATTAAACGAAAAAAAATTTTTTTTAATGGATATCTCTTGAATCACCAGTACCTCAGACCGTGAGTTGGTAATAATTTATATAATTCACACAGTGCAATACGTGCAGGCCGCACCACGGAGCGACCATGCGGGCTTATCAACGAGGCGAGGTGTGACACACGTGTCTCAGCATACCTCAGATCAAGTTTGAAAACCAGCATCAACCGTGCATAAATTTGCATATTCGATCATTTTTGACAAAGTTATGGCACTTTGAACTTTGGTAGGGGTCATGTATTGCAGCGCAAAACTCAGAATGCTCGTTTAATTTGCACCCACGTTATAGAATTAAAATGCCATAAGCACAAGAATCTCTCAACCTGAGGCAAATTTCAAAATTTAAAACTGACTGCAGAATTGAGTTTAGCAGCAGTTCCAACTGCTAAAATAAAAGGTTCATTTGTTCCATGGACGTCTCTGGAAGTCTGGCACAGATAAAGTACACCAAACACAAATACGGCAACCACAAAGATTAACCTTCAAAATAAAGTTCTTTGAAAGTGAAATTCATTGAGGAAATTCGTGAAATTCAATTCACCCAGGCTTCTCTTGCCGGCCACCTTAACCATTAAGGCAACACCATGCTAGATCTGCACTGCATTTTCGTTTATCACAGAGAACGTACCATGAAATACTCAACATCACTTTTGGAGAGTTGTGGATTTCTTCCTCGATCGCTTCTCTTGCCAACATTGCCAGTTTCGCTGTTCCTTCTTCACAGTCTTGCATTCAGATCCTGCTGAAATATGAAGTGGGGCTGTAATCTGCCACATGGAGTAACAATTTCACGAGCTACGATTTTGATATCGATACTCACATCATGATATTTCCTTTCCAGAAGCCATTTTTCCAGATCTCATGTTATTCACATGCTATTTGCATTTCATACCGAGATATATTTTCCCTGCAAGAATGAGGTCATGGAAGGCAGAATTAACAGTGGGGTACTGGGGCTTAACAAGTTGCCATAACCAGCACAGGAAAAAAAGAACAGGAAAGGAAGCAAGAGAGAGTGAGAGAGAGAGCGAGAGAGAGCGTACCACAATAATGCAAAACCGCTTCATGAGGGACTTCCCCCGAATTATCCACGGCGCACAAATTGCGTCCAAAGGAATGAAACCGCAACAGAATCAGATGCGATGATAGAAACCTAGGTTTATTTCATGGCAATAACTGAATGATGGAGAAGAGAAAGAGAAAGAGAAAGAGAGAAAGAGGCACGTAATGTTTATACAGCAGTGTTTGTACTCTGCGCACCTTCGAAATCCCGAAACGGCTAAAGGACAGTAACTTAACTCAGCCACAGACAATGAGTAAGATGAATGAGTTCACCAAACAGTCGGGAAAGACCCTTCCCTCCGCAAAGTGAGAGGTGCGCAGCAGGTTGATGGTTGGCACGAGTCCCGGTGCCAGTGATATGTGATATGTGAAGTCCGGGATCACTCATTTTGTTGGCTCGGTCCCACATCCACTAGATGCTCCAGAGCATTGCCAGACTTTGGTCGTCCCGATCCCCCCAACAACTTATTCACCAACTGCAAATGGATCTTCACCACAACTACTCATCAATGAGCATAGTGCACTGAATATCTGGAGCAGGGAGGTCGCAGAGCAGACCATCTCTACTGCCTCTAACATGAACTCATCCTGGGAATTCTTCCAAAGTAAATTGCTCTCTCTCATGCACAGATTTATCCCATCTCGTCTTCAGTTGTCATACCCTTCCTCCCATCCATGGTACACGGAATCTTGTGGTGAGGCAGTTGCCCTGAAACAACTTGCCTTCGCCTCCTGGAAGGCAAATCCAACAGAAGGCAATCTAATATCCTTTCACAAATAGTCAGGTTCACTATGTTTTTTCATTCAAAATCATGGTAGATTAGCAAACCTATACATTTTTGGAAACGTTATTACATGGAAAATCTGAAAATCAATGTTTACATTTGCCAATTCCGACCAATTCGATTCGACCAATCGACCAATTCCATTTGACCAATTCGACCAATCGCTTCGATCGACCATTCGACCATTCGATCGATTCGATTCGATTCGATTCATCGAATTCGATTTGATCGACCATTCGACCAATTCGATTTGCCAATCAATTTGACCGACCTTTGCTTGTGTGGAACGGACTGTGAAAACGATGGACTATATTGTCGGATACGACACACAGGACAGTGATGACGAACTCTAAATGGCACATTCTGTAATCGTGTATGTTTGATGCCATTGACTGCCTGTGTATATTTTGTCATTGACTGCCTGTGTAGATGTGAAGTTATACTGACTGCATGTGTATATATGATTTTGCTGACTGCCTGTGTATGTTTGGTGACATTAATTATTGACACATTTTGATGTTATTAACTGCCTGTACAAAATGATAACATGTATTTGATTATGCAACTTATCACGAATATAAAGACAGTATTTTGCAATTCAAAACCTTTGATTCGTGTCTTACCATTCCCCATAGCACTAATTTGATACTTTCATTGGATTCCTTGTCCCTGAAAATATAGGTTTAGTATATTTTAAAAAGTTTTTAGGGTAATTAGAGGCAGAAATAGAACAAAATATGTATTTTACAGTGGCCATTTTGAAAATCCAAAATGGCCGCCATACAGGTATCTCTCCAAATGTAAACATTGATTTTTAGTTTCCTTATGCTATAACCTTTCCAAAAATGTATAGGTTTGCTAATCTACCATGCTTTTGAACAAAATATAATTTATTGACATAGTGAACCTGACTAAAAGCCCGGGACAAGTGTGTGTCCACCCTCAGGAGAGCCAGGAAACAATATCTCTTTATTCTCAAGACTGAACTCTCCCCAGTGTGTACCCCATTTTAGAATAGGTACACCGTATCCCTAAGTGTCGTAAGGCGACGAAAAAGGGTTGGCGTCAGGAAGGGCATCCGCCCATAAAAAAAACTGTCTCAAAAAGGGAACCATGACAATTACAATTACATATGGGCAGGGTACAGCCCGAAGAACCCCGTGGGGGACCTCACTAACTCTCGTCAAAACTCAAGGTGGGGAACCCGATCGAAGTAAGGGTGGAAATCACTCCATTTATGACGACGAAAAGTCTGATGCCCCACGTGGAGATCGGTTTCTTAAGTTTGGGACATAGAATGTAGGGACAATGACGGAGATTTTTTTTTTGTATACAAGATCGAGGCTCGTGAAAGTGGTGGAAGAAGTGGTGGAAGTATTGGTCAGAAGAAGAGTGGACATATGTTGTGTGCAGGAGACGAGATGGAAGGGAAGTGGTGTGAGAATGGTGAAGGGTAGGCAGGGACAGAAATACAAGTTTGTGTGGCAAGGGTGCCCAGAAGGCGTGAATGGTGTTGGTGTCCTGTTTTCTGAGGAGTTTGTAGACAGTGTGGTGAGTGTGACTAGAGTGAGTGAAAGGTTGATGATTGTGAAAATGATGATTGGAAAGCTCTTGGTGAACGTCATCTCAGGATATGCTCCGCACGTCGGTCGGAGCGATGAAGAAGGACAAGTTCTGGTGTGCGATAGAGAAGATTATGGAAAACGTGAAAGATTAAGTTGTTGTGGTAGGAGTAGACCTAAATGGACATGTGGGAAGGAGTATGGACGGTTTTGAAGGAGTTCATGGGGGGTTACGGCTATGGTGTGAGAAATGGAGAAGGTGAAAGGATTTTGGAGTTTACTGATGGAGCTGATTTGTTGATTTGTAATACTCAGTTCCAGAAAGAGGATAATAAGCTTGTTACATACACATCAGGTGGGTCGACGACAACCGTCGACTACCTGCTGGTGCGTAGGCGAGATAGGGGGCACCTCCGGGACACAAAGGTGATCCCGGGGGGGGGGGGGGGGGGAGAGGCTGTTTCACAGCACCACTTGGTTGTCTGCGACATAAGGGTGAATGGTGCGAGGAGAGCTCGGCGGGTGAAGTACCAACCGAGAATGAAGGTGTGGAGGTTGAAAGAGGTGACAGTGAGGGAGGCATTAAAAGAGAGGCTGATTTATGGTCGAGGATGATGTGGTTGAGCTTGAAAGTGGTTGGATGTCAATGAAAGATAGTCTGTTGGGAGCCGTTGGTAAGGTATGTGGATGGACTAAAGGACCACCGAGGCACTCGCAAACATGGCGGTGGGATGATGAAGTTGGAAAGAAGATTGACGAGAAGAGGAAGAAGTTTAAGGAGTGGCAGAAGGCGAAGGGTATGGAGGCAGAAAAGGCAGAGCATGAAAGTTATAACATAAGGCAGCCAAGAAGGCTGCAAAGAAAGAGGTAGCAAAGGCGCAGGAGGCATGTAGGAAAATGTTCGGAGAACGCTTGGATTTGGAAGAGGGTCAGAGAGCGGTATTCAGGATTGCAAAGCAGATAGCGAAAGAGAGGTGAGATGTGATGGGGGTGAGTTGCTTGAAGGATGAAGTGGGACAAATCGTTGTGGACCCCGATGGAATTAAAGGATGGAAGAGATATATGGAAATACTGTTGAATGCAGAGAATGAATGGGATGGCAACAGAGAGAGTAACCCAGTTTTCGGACCGGCAGAGACGATAACCGAGAAGGAAGTTGAGGAAGCGATAAAAGCAATTCCAGTAAAATTCCGAATTCCGATAAAAGCCGCATTCCAGTGGATTGGGAACCGAGTACCCTCGTCCCTCTGTACAAGGGGAAAGGTGACCCTCTGGACTGTGGCTCCTATCAAGCGATAAAGTTATTGGAGCATGGAATAAAGGTATTGGAAAGGGTGTTGGAGAGGAGGGTAAGGAAGAAAGTGAAGATTGACGAAATGCAGTTTGGATTTATGCCAGGAAGAGGAATGACAGACGTGCTTTTATTGTGAGGCAGTTGCAGGAAAAGTACATGGAGAAGAGGAAGAAGTTGTTTCTTGGGTTTGTTGATCTGGAGAAAGCATTCGATCGGGTTCCACGTGAAGTAGTGACATGGTCATTGAGGAAGTTAGGAGTGGAGGAATGGTTGATCAGAGTCGTGATGGCAATGTACAAAAGAGCGCGCACAGCTGTAAGGACGAAGGACGGGAACAGTGGTGAGTTTGAGGTGAAGGTAGGAATGCATCAGGGGTCGGTACTAAGCCCACTACTATTTGTAGCTGTGATGGAGGTGCTGGCTCGGAACGTAAAGGAGGGTTTACTGTGGGAGTTGTTGTATGGAGATGATCTGGTGTTGATTGCAGAAAGTATGGATGGACTGAAGGAGGAGATGAACAAGTGGAAGGATTGGATGGAGACAAAAGGTCTGAAGGTGCATATCGGAAAAACGAAGGTGATGGCAAGTGGTAAAGCATGTGGTGAGATGGAAAGAACTGGGAAGTGGCCGTGTGCTGTGTGCAGGAAGGGTGTCGGAGTGAATTTCATTCAATGTACAATGTGCGCTGAGTGGGTTCATCAAAAATGTCGTGGTTTGAGAGGGTCATTAACCAGTGTGGCAGCTCCATTCAAGTGTAAGGTGTGCACAGAGGGAGCTGCAGATGGAAGAAATGTTGAGTTGGATCTTGGAGACGGCATGAAGCTGGAAGGTTTTGAAACATTTTGTTACCTAGGAGACATGCTGAATGGAGAAGGTGGATCAGACTCGGCAACGGTTGCTAGAGTGAGATGTGCATGGAAGAAGTTTCGGGAACTGAGTGGCGTGCTGACGAGGAGGGGAGTGTCGTTGAAGCTGAAGGGAAAGGTGTATGCTGCATGTGTGAAAAGTGTTATGATTTATGGGAGCGAGACATGGGTAATGAACATAGAGCAGCAACGAAGGCTGGAAAGGGTGGAAATGCGAATGGTTCGGTGGATGTGTGGAGTATGGTTGAGAGAGGGGAAGACAAATGATGAATTGCGAAAGATGATGGGAATAAAGCCTGTGATGAATGCTGTGAAGAGAAACAGTTTGAGATGGTTTGGTCATGTGTTGAGGAAGGATGAAAGTGACTGGTTGAGAAGAGTGATGGAAATGAATGTGGAAGGAAGTAGAGGATGGGGAAGACCGAGAAAGACTTGGCTAAAGATGGTCGAAGAAGAAATGCGGGCAAGGGGGTTGACAAGGGGAGATGCAGAAAATAGGGCAAATGGAGAAGATTGTCATGGGGACTGCAAGGCTAACCCCCGCTCTTGCAGGGAAAATGGCCTTAAAATGACTGTTGTTGTTGTTTGTACACATCAAAACGAAAACCAGGAACAGATTGGATGTCGAGGATGACATGAGATTGGCTCTTACCACCACCCTGACACGAATTCCAAGACTCGCTGCTCAGATGCAACCCCAACCATCCCACTAGCTCGGTTGGAGAGATGATGATATGTTAGTGATGACGATCATGGATTGTGTGATGATGGATGGCAGTAAGAAAAAATTATGAGCTTGGTTTGACTAACGAACTAAAATTACCCGAATTTTATAATGTGCAAGGAATATTGCAGTAAAATTTGTAAAAATTTGATGAATTAATGATTGTTTTCTCTTTCTTCCCTTTTCCTTCTCAGAAAAAATTGTAAAACTGAAACGGCTGATGGCAGGGGGGTCATGTGTGTTTCGGGGTTTTGAGAAAGGGGTCGCGAGTACAAAAAGGTTGTGAACCACTGCTTTATTGTATACTCCATATAACCATTGTCACCAAGTCTATTCATGATTTCGTCCATTTCAGCAGGAAGATTACAAGGTGAACAAACCCTCCGAGCTATGTTCACAAGGATGTTGATCAAGGCAATTTTGTATCCTGTGGAGCTGTAGGTATCCCAAGGAGTATACTGCCCAGTGAAAGTGGAAGTGGCAAATTTAAGGAAGAAGGAAGTTGCAAAATCCTCAATAAAGTCGCAATCTGAAGACTGCTCAGTCTGACATGTCATGGCAGAAAGATTTATGGAGTCAGGTGCATGAGTATGAACCTCTGAGGACATCTCTCCTGAAATAAACAAGTGATTTCACTCAATGTTGAACATCTTTCAACGTTAACACCTTCCTACTGTTACAGTGAGCACCTGCCATTCTTTCAGAACCAGTTACTTACGTTCGTTTGTTAAATGGCCCCCTCCTTCCCACCCGCAGGAACTCGCACTTGCAGTATATTACTCTGGCCCGTCACCTTCACCTTGAAATTTCTCCAATTGAGTGTTACAAATACAACCAAATCATTTTCGAGTTCACAGTAGCAAACCTGAAACGACAGATATACAATAACAAAAAAATAATTAATTGCAATGAAAATATTGATCTCATCAAGACCAAAAAGGGAAACAGATTTTTCATTTTTCATGAATACTCAGCAGATCCTCTTTTCAACAAGAAGCTAAATCAACAAATTTCGATAATAAATAAAACAAAAACAAAAAGCGACATCAAGAATATCAAAACCTGTGAAAACAACAGTACACGACCACTTCAGCTGAAGAACATATTCCCTACCAACATACATCCACAGGAATTTTCGTTGACCTATTTACCTGCACCCATTCAGCTTTTCCTCAAATGTAAAAATTATTTTGGTAATTTGCCATTTTACCAAGCACACCTTCATGTCGACAAACAAAAGATGGCTACTGTCTATTGCTTCAGGATAAATCAAGCTAAATTTAGAATAGGTGCATTTGTAACTTTTTCCTCAAATAGAGAAAGTGAAATATTTGCTTTTAAGTAGAATGCTCTTCTTCTTCCTCATCTTCTTCCTCATCCTCCCTGGATTGTGATGTTTTAACGTCCAGAAGAAGAGATATCTGAAGAGGAAATTGACTCAGCTATTACAAGTTGAACTAGAAAGCATCTGAAAATGCAAAGTCCATCTGCATCTGTTTGTATTCAGACGTCTCTTCTTCTTCTTCCAAATCACATATGCTAAAAAATAATGAAAACCGTTTGAAAAAACCCAATATTAAAATCGACTATTTTATGCTGCTTTACTAACATAAAATTAATTATGTTTATGCTTTGAGCTTTAGATCTAAAAAATAATCAGCTTCTAGTTTTTGATTAGGGAACCAATTCTGTGACCCAATATGAAAATTCTTAAAATTTCGCATCAAGTGGATGGAAAGCGATGATTTTATGTAACCTTGACCTCTGTGCTTTGGATAAATAAATAAAAAAAGGAGCTTCTAGCTTTTGATTGTTTAACTAATTCTGTGACCCAATATGAAAATTCTTTAAATTTCATGTCCATTGGATGAAAATTGACTTTTTTTTATGCAACCTCGACCTTTGACCTTTTGATCTCAAAACACATTTGACTCGTACCTTTTCATTGGTGAGCCAATTCAGTGAACTGATCTACAAATTCTACAAATTTCAGGTAAATCGGGTGAAAATTGGTGATTTTATGCAACCTTGACCTTTGACCTTTTGATCTAAAAAAAATCATGTAGCTTTTGATTGGTGAATCAATTCAGTTACCAATTATGCAAATCTTACTATAATTCACCAAATGTCCATCCGTCGGTATGTTCGAAGGTACCGCAAAAACGGCTGAACAGATCGCAACGATATTTTGGGTGGGTAATCCTAGGACCCCCTGGAGTAAAATACTATATTGTTTTTCCAATTTTTCCAAGTTTTCCAATTTTCCAATTTTTCCAAACACGATGGAATAATATTTACCGATATGAACAGTGATATGGCTTTTGTTGAAATTCTACAAATACTGTTTCGATTTTTATGAGAATTACGAATCTGCAGCGAATCTAGAAGTGGACAGATGACGGCAATACGCGGGTTTGATAATATCCCAATACAACCGTCATTCAATCGTAATGTTAAATCATTAAACGTGAATCGTTTTAATCGTTTTGTTAAAGTATCAATTGATGATTTGAATTGAGTGAATACAATTACGATTTTGAATTCGTAATTGTGTTCAACCAACCGTACGGAACTTCCCATCAGGATTTAAATATTTGTTTATGTCACGAATGTTATTAAAATTTATTTTTTATATTAATGTTATTTAATTTGTGATTGGAGTTGTGCTGTTTGGAATGAAAAAAGAGATATCGACTTCAAGTGAATGACGGAATGCCGTGATGGTTTCTACTTTCTAAACGTGACATTCACGGATCGCAATATGCAGATTCGCCATTGACTGGGTGTAGACCAAACGTACCCGTGTGTTTGCGAACGGGTACGTTTTTCGGGTACCTTCACGAACTTGCTGTCCATGTCTGACGTGCGATTGAGGGTGCTACAGGAATGTGGAATTTATTGGTTTCATGCTTTAGCATTCGCCATTGCTGTATTGTCTGTTTGCTTCTGGCCTCCCACCCATGCATAGCACGTGTACCTCACTAGTTCTTAAAATTTCAGGTCAATCAGATGAAAACTGACGATTTTATGTAACGTTTGAACTTTGACCTTTTGACAAAATTATTATTTTGCCTTCTGCATAATATCATAACAAGACGACGTCATGCGGAGCACGATACTTGCAAAATCCGCCCCCCCCCCCAAAGTGTTCCATTGATACAGTAAATTGGCCATTTCATGAAGATTAAAATTTAAGATCTTGATCAAAGCTCGGGTCAACAGGTGTGATGATTTTTCAGATGAAAAATGATGATTTTAGAAGTTTGACCTTGAGTTGACCTTGTGACCTCATATAGTTGGTTTCCTAATTCAGTGAGGCAATATGCAAATGCTGTTCAATTTTCAAGTCAATCGGATGAGAATCGATGGTTTTTCAGATGAAAAGTGATGATTTTGGAAGTTTGACCTTCGGTTGACCTTTGACCTATTTACCTCAAAAATAGTACGTTTCCCAATTTAGTGACTCGATATACAAATGTTTTTCAATTTTCAAGTCAATCGGATTTAAAAGGGCGATTTTAGAAATTTGACCTCCAGATGACCTTTGACCTCAATATCAATAGGCTTCTCAATTGGGACGACCTAGACAACTTGGTGAATTTCGTGATGATCGGTTTAGAATTGTGACCTGTGGGCCGGTGACAAACACAAACAAACAGATGAAAAATCGGTCAGAGACCGAGGACTTGCCGGAATGTACTTTTTTATCAGCCATTTAGAACAAATATGGCGGCTTAACCACGTGATAGATGACGTCATCATTAATATATTTTATTCCCCATGGAGAGTTCTTTACAATGAGCCATGTCTCAATTTTTTCCATTATGCACTTTTGGAGATATAGTGGTGCAAAGTTTTCCCGTTTTTCCAAGATGGCGGCCGAACCACGTGAAGTATGGCATCATCATTAACATATTTTATTCCCCATGGAGAGTTCTTTACAATGAGCCATGTCTCAATTTTTTCTATTCGGCACTTTCAGAGATATGGAGGTGCTAAGTTTTTCGGTTTTTCCAAGATGGCGGCCGACCACGTGACTGATGACGTCATCATTAACATATTTTATTCCCCATGGAGTTCTTTACAATGAGCCATGTCTCAATTTTTTCTGTTCAGCACTTTTGGAGATATAGTGGTGCAAATTTTTGCCGTTTTTCCAAGATGGCGGCCGACCACGTGACATATGACGTCATCATTAACATATTTTATTCCCCATGGAGCGTTCTTTACAATGAGCCATGTCTCAATTTTTTCTATTCAGCACTTTTGGAGATATAGTGGTGCAAAGTTTTTCGGTTTTTCCAAGATGGCGACCGAACCACGTGACTGATGACGTCATCATTAACATATTTTATTCCCCATGGAGAGTTCTTTACAATGAGCCATGTCTCAATTTTTTCTGTTCAGTACTTTCGGAGATATAGAGGTGCAAAGTTTTTCGGTTTTTCCAAGATGGCGGCCGAACCACGTCACCGATGACGTCATCAATTGGGCACAGTCTATTCCAGGGCAAGACCAATATGTGTGCAAAGTTTGGTGATTCTACGTGCAACGGTGTAGACGCAGTGCTGCAAACAGACAGACAGACAAAAAGATGAAAAATCGGTCAGAGACCGAGGACTTGCCGGAATGTACTTTTTTATCGGCCATTTAGGACAAATATGGCCGCCGAACCACGTGACCGATGACGTCATCATTAACATATTTTATTCCCCATGGAGAGTTCTTTACAATGAGCCATGTCTCAATTTTTTCTATTCAGCACTTTCGGAGATATGGAGGTGCTAGGTTTTTCGGTTTTTCCAAGATGGCGGCCGACTACGTGACCGATGACGTCATCATTAACATATTTTATTCCCCATGGAGAGTTCTTTACAATGAGCCACGTCTCAATTTTTTCTATTCAGCACTTTCGGAGATATAGAGGTGCAAAGGTTTTCGGTTTTTCCAAGATGGCGGCCGAACCACGTCACCGATGACGTCATCAATTGGGCGCAGTCTATTCCAGGGCAAGACCAATATGTGTGCAAAGTTTGGCGATTCTACGTGCAACAGTGTAGACGCAGTGCTGCAAACAGACAGACAAACAGACAGACAGACAAACAAACGAACAGATCAACATACTTGCCGGAATCTTTTCCGGCAAGTAACAAACAGACAGACAGACAAATGAAAAATCGGTCAGAGACCGAGGACTTGCCGGAATTTACTTTTTCATTGGGGATTTAGGACAAATATGGCGGCCGAACCACGTGACCGATGACGTCATCATTAACATATTTTATTTCCCATGGACATTTCTTTCCAATGAGCCATGTCTCAATTTTTTCTGTTCAGCACTTTCGGAGATATAGAGGTGCAAAGCTTTTCCAAGATGGCGGCCGAACCACGTGACCGATGACGTCATCATTAACATATTTTATTCCCCATGGAGAGTTCTTTACAATGAGCCATCTCAATTTTTTCTGTTCAGCACTTTCAGAGATATGGAGGTGCAAAGTTTTTCGGTTTTTCCAAGATGGTGGCCGAACCACGTGACCGATGACGTCATCAATTGGGCACAGTCTATTCCAGGTCAAGACAAATACGTGTGCAAAGTTTGGCGATTCTACGTGCAACGGTGTGGACGTAGTGCTGCAAACAGACAGACAAACAGATGAAAAATCGGTCAGAGACCGAGGACTTGCCGGATTGTACTTTTTTATCGGCCATTTAGGACAAATATGGCGGCCGAACCACGTGACCGATGACGTCATCATTAACATATTTTATTCCCCATGGAGAGTTCTTTACAATGAGCCATACCTCAATTTTTTCTATACAGGACTTTTGGAGATGTGGTGGTGCAGAGTTTTTCGGTTTTTCCAAGATGGCGGCCGACCACGTGACTGATGACGTCATCATTAACATATTTTATTCCCCATGGAGAGTTCTTTACAATGAGCCATGTCTCAATTTTTTCTGTTCAGCACTTTTGGAGATATAGTGGTGCAAAGTTTTGCCGTTTTTCCAAGATGGCGGCCGACCACGTGACATATGACGTCATCATTAACATATTTTATTCCCCATGGAGAGTTCTTTACAATGAGCCATGTCTCAATTTTTTCTGTTCAGCACTTTTGGAGATATAGTGGCGCAACGTTTTGCCGTTTTTCCAAGATGGCGACCGAACCACGTGACTGATGACGTCATCATTTACATATTTTATTCCCCATGGAGAGTTCTTTACAATGAGCCATGTCTCAATTTTTTCTGTTCAGTACTTTCGGAGATATAGAGGTGCAAAGTATTTCGGTTTTTCCAAGATGGCGGCCGAACCACGTCACCGATGACGTCATCAATTGGGCACAGTCTATTCCAGGGCAAGACCAATATGTGTGCAAAGTTTGGCGATTCTACGTGCAACGGTGTAGACGCAGTGCTGCAAACAGACAGACAGACAGACAAACAGACAGACAAACAGATGAAAAATCGGTCAGAGACCGAGGACTTGCCGGAATGTACTTTTTTATCGGCCATTTAGAACAAATATGGCGGCCGAACTATGTGATACATGACGTCATCATTAACATATTTTATTCCCCATGGAGAGTTCTTTACAATGAGCCATACCTCAATTTTTTCTGTTCAGGACTTTTGGAGATGTGGAGGTGCAGAGTTTTTCGGTTTTTCCAAGATGGCGGCCGACCACGTGACTGATGACGTCATCATTAACATATTTTATTCCCCATGGAGAGTTCTTTACAATGAGCCATGTCTCAATTTTTTCTGTTCAGCACTTTTGGAGTTATAGTGGTGAAAATTTTTGCCGTTTTTCCAAGATGGCGGCCGACCACGTGACATATGACGTCATCATTAACATATTTTATTCCCCATGGAGAGTTCTTTACAATGAGCCATGTCTCAATTTTTTCTGTTCAGTACTTTCGGAGATATAGAGGTGCAAAGTTTTTCGGTTTTTCCAAGATGGCGGCCGAACCACGTCACCGATGACGTCATCAATTGGGCACAGTCTATTCCAGGGCAAGACCAATATGTGTGCAAAGTTTGGCGATTCTACGTGCAACGGTGTAGACGCAGTGCTGCAAACAGACAGACAGACAGACAGACAGACAGACAGACAGACAAACAGACAGACAAACGAACAGATCAACATACTTGCCGGAAAATTTTTTCCGGCAAGTAATGAAAAATCGGTCAGAGACCGAGGACTTGCCGGAATGTACTTTTTTATCGGCCATTTAGGACAAATATGGCGGCCGAACCACGTGACCGATGCCCCCGTCATCATTAACATATTTTATTCCCCATGGAGAGTTCTTTACAATGAGCCATGTCTCAATTTTTTCTATTCAGCACTTTCGGAGATATGGAGGTGCTAGGTTTTTCGGTTTTTCCAAGATGGCGGCCGACCACGTGACTGATGACGTCATCATTAACATATTTTATTCCCCATGGAGAGTTCTTTACAATGAGCCATGTCTCAATTTTTTCTGTTCAGCACTTTTGGAGATATAGTGGTGCAAAGTTTTGCCGTTTTTCCAAGATGGCGGCCGACCACGTGACCGATGGCATCATCATTAACATATTTTATTCCCCATGGAGAGTTCTTTACAATGAGCCATGTCTCAATTTTTTCTATTCAGCACATTCAGAGATATGGAGGTGCAAAGTTTTTCGGTTTTTCCAAGATGGCGGCCGAACCACCTGACATATGACGTCATCATTAACAAATTTTATTCCCCATGGAGAGTTCTTTACAATGAGCCATGTCTCAATTTTTTCTGTTCAGCACTTTTGGAGATTTCGTGGTGCAAAGTTTTGCCGTTTTTCCAAGATGGCGGCCGACCACGTGACTGATGATGTCATCATTAACATATTTTATTCCCCATCGAGAGTTCTTTACAATGAGCCATGTCTCAATTTTTTCTGTTCAGCACTTTTGGAGATTTCGTGGTGCAAAGTTTTGCCGTTTTTCCAAGATGGCGGCCGACCACGTGACTGATGATGTCATCATTAACACATTTTATTCCCCATGGAGAGTTCTTTACAATGAGCCATGTCTCAATTTTTTCTGTTTAGTAGTTTCGGAGATATAGAAGTGCAAATTTTTTCGGTTTTTCCAAGATGGCGGCCGAACCACGTCACCGATGACGTCATCAATTGGGCACAGTCTATTCCAGGGCAAGACCAATACGTGTGCAAAGTTTGGCGATTCTAAGTGCAACGGTGTAGACGCAGTGCTGCAAACAGACAAACAGACAAACAGATGAAAAATCGGTCAGAGACCGAGGACTTGCCGGAATGTACTTTTTATCGGCCATTTAGAACAAATATGGCGGCCGAACCACGTGACCGATGATATCATCATTAACATATTTTATTCCCCATGGAGAGTTCTTTACAATGAGCCATGTCTCAATTTTTTCTATTCAGCACTTTCGGAGATATGGAGGTGCAAAGTTTTTCGGTTTTTCCAAGATGGCGGCCGACCACGTGACATATGACGTCATCATTAACATATTTTATTCCCCATGGAGAGTTCTTACCAATGAGCCATGTCTCAATTTTTTCTGTTCAGCACTTCCGGAGATATGGAGGTGCAAAGTTTTTCGGTTTTTCCAAGATGGCGGCCGACCACGTGACATATGACGTCATCATTAACATATTTTATTCGCCATGGAGAGTTCTTTACAATGAGCCATGTCTCAATTTTTTCTGTTCAGCACTTTTGGAGATATCGTGGTGCAAAGTTTTGCCGTTTTTCCAAGATGGCGGCCGACCACGTGACTGATGACGTCATCATTAACATATTTTCTTCCCCATGGAGAGTTCTTTACAATGAGCCATGTCTCAATTTTTTCTGTTCAGCACTTTCGGAGATATGGAGGTGTAAAGTTTTTCGGTTTTTCCAAGATGGCGGCCGAACCACGCCACCGATGACGTCATCATTTGGGCACAGTATATTAGAGGGCAAGACCAATATGTGTGCCAAGTTTGGCGATTCTACGTGCAACGGTGTAGACGTAGTGCTGCAAACAGACAAACAGACAGACAGACAGACAGACAAATGAAAAATCGGTCAGAGACCGAGGACTTGCCGGAATGTACTTTTTATCGGCCATTTAGAACAAATATGGCGGCCGAACCACGTGACCGATGATATCATCATTAACATATTTTATTCCCCATGGAGAGTTCTTTACAATGAGCCATGTCTCAATTTTTTCTATTCAGCACTTTCGGAGATATGGAGGTGCAAAGTTTTTCGGTTTTTCCAAGATGGCGGCCGACCACGTGACATATGACGTCATCATTAACATATTTTATTCCCCATGGAGAGTTCTTACCAATGAGCCATGTCTCAATTTTTTCTGTTCAGCACTTCCGGAGATATGGAGGTGCAAAGTTTTTCGGTTTTTCCAAGATGGCGGCCGACCACGTGACATATGACGTCATCATTAACATATTTTATTCGCCATGGAGAGTTCTTTACAATGAGCCATGTCTCAATTTTTTCTGTTCAGCACTTTTGGAGATATCGTGGTGCAAAGTTTTGCCGTTTTTCCAAGATGGCGGCCGACCACGTGACTGATGACGTCATCATTAACATATTTTCTTCCCCATGGAGAGTTCTTTACAATGAGCCATGTCTCAATTTTTTCTGTTCAGCACTTTCGGAGATATGGAGGTGTAAAGTTTTTCGGTTTTTCCAAGATGGCGGCCGAACCACGCCACCGATGACGTCATCATTTGGGCACAGTATATTAGAGGGCAAGACCAATATGTGTGCCAAGTTTGGCGATTCTACGTGCAACGGTGTAGACGTAGTGCTGCAAACAGACAAACAGACAGACAGACAGACAGACAGACAAACAAATGAAAAATCGGTCAGAGACCGAGGACTTGCCGGAATTTACTTTTTCATTGGGGATTTAGGACAAATATGGCGGCCGAACCACGTGACCGATGACGTCATCATTAACATATTTTATTTCCCATGGACATTTCTTTCCAATGAGCCATGTCTCAATTTTTTCTGTTCAGCACTTTCGGAGATATAGAGGTGCAAAGCTTTTCCAAGATGGCGGCCGAACCACGTGACCGATGACGTCATCATTAACATATTTTATTCCCCATGGAGAGTTCTTTACAATGAGCCATCTCAATTTTTTCTGTTCAGCACTTTCAGAGATATGGAGGTGCAAAGTTTTTCGGTTTTTCCAAGATGGTGGCCGAACCACGTGACCGATGACGTCATCAATTGGGCACAGTCTATTCCAGGTCAAGACAAATACGTGTGCAAAGTTTGGCGATTCTACGTGCAACGGTGTGGACGTAGTGCTGCAAACAGACAGACAAACAGATGAAAAATCGGTCAGAGACCGAGGACTTGCCGGATTGTACTTTTTTATCGGCCATTTAGGACAAATATGGCGGCCGAACCACGTGACCGATGACGTCATCATTAACATATTTTATTCCCCATGGAGAGTTCTTTACAATGAGCCATACCTCAATTTTTTCTATACAGGACTTTTGGAGATGTGGTGGTGCAGAGTTTTTCGGTTTTTCCAAGATGGCGGCCGACCACGTGACTGATGACGTCATCATTAACATATTTTATTCCCCATGGAGAGTTCTTTACAATGAGCCATGTCTCAATTTTTTCTGTTCAGCACTTTTGGAGATATAGTGGTGCAAAGTTTTGCCGTTTTTCCAAGATGGCGGCCGACCACGTGACATATGACGTCATCATTAACATATTTTATTCCCCATGGAGAGTTCTTTACAATGAGCCATGTCTCAATTTTTTCTGTTCAGCACTTTTGGAGATATAGTGGCGCAACGTTTTGCCGTTTTTCCAAGATGGCGACCGAACCACGTGACTGATGACGTCATCATTTACATATTTTATTCCCCATGGAGAGTTCTTTACAATGAGCCATGTCTCAATTTTTTCTGTTCAGTACTTTCGGAGATATAGAGGTGCAAAGTATTTCGGTTTTTCCAAGATGGCGGCCGAACCACGTCACCGATGACGTCATCAATTGGGCACAGTCTATTCCAGGGCAAGACCAATATGTGTGCAAAGTTTGGCGATTCTACGTGCAACGGTGTAGACGCAGTGCTGCAAACAGACAGACAGACAGACAAACAGACAGACAAACAGATGAAAAATCGGTCAGAGACCGAGGACTTGCCGGAATGTACTTTTTTATCGGCCATTTAGAACAAATATGGCGGCCGAACTATGTGATACATGACGTCATCATTAACATATTTTATTCCCCATGGAGAGTTCTTTACAATGAGCCATACCTCAATTTTTTCTGTTCAGGACTTTTGGAGATGTGGAGGTGCAGAGTTTTTCGGTTTTTCCAAGATGGCGGCCGACCACGTGACTGATGACGTCATCATTAACATATTTTATTCCCCATGGAGAGTTCTTTACAATGAGCCATGTCTCAATTTTTTCTGTTCAGCACTTTTGGAGTTATAGTGGTGAAAATTTTTGCCGTTTTTCCAAGATGGCGGCCGACCACGTGACATATGACGTCATCATTAACATATTTTATTCCCCATGGAGAGTTCTTTACAATGAGCCATGTCTCAATTTTTTCTGTTCAGTACTTTCGGAGATATAGAGGTGCAAAGTTTTTCGGTTTTTCCAAGATGGCGGCCGAACCACGTCACCGATGACGTCATCAATTGGGCACAGTCTATTCCAGGGCAAGACCAATATGTGTGCAAAGTTTGGCGATTCTACGTGCAACGGTGTAGACGCAGTGCTGCAAACAGACAGACAGACAGACAGACAGACAGACAGACAGACAAACAGACAGACAAACGAACAGATCAACATACTTGCCGGAAAATTTTTTCCGGCAAGTAATGAAAAATCGGTCAGAGACCGAGGACTTGCCGGAATGTACTTTTTTATCGGCCATTTAGAACAAATATGGCGGCCGAACTATGTGATACATGACGTCATCATTAACATATTTTATTCCCCATGGAGAGTTCTTTACAATGAGCCATACCTCAATTTTTTCTGTTCAGGACTTTTGGAGATGTGGAGGTGCAGAGTTTTTCGGTTTTTCCAAGATGGCGGCCGACCACGTGACTGATGACGTCATCATTAACATATTTTATTCCCCATGGAGAGTTCTTTACAATGAGCCATGTCTCAATTTTTTCTGTTCAGCACTTTTGGAGTTATAGTGGTGAAAATTTTTGCCGTTTTTCCAAGATGGCGGCCGACCACGTGACATATGACGTCATCATTAACATATTTTATTCCCCATGGAGAGTTCTTTACAATGAGCCAAGTCTCAATTTTTTCTGTTCAGCACTTTTGGAGATATAGTGGCGCAACGTTTTTCGGTTTTTCCAAGATGGCGCCAGAACCACGTGACTGATGACGTCATCATTTACGTATTTTATTCCCCATGGAGAGTTCTTTACAACGAGCCATGTCTCAATTTTTTCTGTTCAGTACTTTCGGAGATATAGAGGTGCAAAGTTTTTCGGTTTTTCCAAGATGGCGGCCGAACCACGTCACCGATGACGTCATCAATTGGGCACAGTCTATTCCAGGGCAAGACCAATATGTGTGCAAAGTTTGGCGATTCTACGTGCAACGGTGTAGACGCAGTGCTGCAAACAGACAGACAGACAGACAGACAGACAGACAAACAGACAGACAAACGAACAGATCAACATACTTGCCGGAAATTTTTTTCCGGCAAGTAACAAATGAAAAATCGGTCAGAGACCGAGGACTTGCCGGAATGTACTTTTTTATCGGCCATTTAGGACAAATATGGCGGCCGAACCACGTGACCGATGACGTCATCATTAACATATTTTATTCCCCATGGAGAGTTCTTTACAATGAGCCATACCTCAATTTTTTCTATTCAGGACTTTTGGAGATGTGAGGGTGCAGAGTTTTTCGGTTTTTCCAAGATGGCGGCCGACCACGTGACTGATGACGTCATCATTAACATATTTTATTCCCCATGGAGAGTTCTTTACAATGAGCCATGTCTCAATTTTTTCTGTTCAGCACTTTTGGAGATATAGTGGTGCAAAGTTTTGCCGTTTTTCCAAGATGGCGGCCGACCACGTGACATATGACGTCATCATTAACATATTTTATTCCCCATGGAGAGTTCTTTACAATGAGCCAAGTCTCAATTTTTTCTGTTCAGCACTTTTGGAGATATAGTGGCGCAACGTTTTTCGGTTTTTCCAAGATGGCGCCAGAACCACGTGACTGATGACGTCATCATTTACGTATTTTATTCCCCATGGAGAGTTCTTTACAACGAGCCATGTCTCAATTTTTTCTGTTCAGTACTTTCGGAGATATAGAGGTGCAAAATTTTTCGGTTTTTCCAAGATGGCGGCCGAACCACGTCACCGATGACGTCATCAATTGGGCACAGTCTATTCCAGGGCAAGACCAATATGTGTGCAAAGTTTGGCGATTCTCCGTGCAACGGTGTAGACGCAGTGCTGCAAACAGACAAACAGACAAACAGACAAACAGATGAAAAATCGGTCAGAGACCGAGGACTTGCCGGAATTTACTTTTTTATCGGCCATTTAGGACAAATATGGCGGCCGAAACACCTGACCGATGACGTCATCATTAACACATTTTATTCCGCATGGAGAGTTCTTGACAATGAGCCATGTCTCAATTTTTTCCATTCTGCACTTTTGGAGATATAGTGGTGCAAAGTTTTTGCCGTTTTTCCAAGATGGCGGCCGAACCACGTGACCGATGGCATCATCATTAACATAATTTATTCCCCATGGAGAGTTCTTTACAATGAGCCATGTCCCAATTTTTTCTATTCAGCACATTCAGAGATATGGAGGTGCAAAATTTTTCGGTTTTTCCAAGATGGCGGCCGAACCACGTGACATATGACATCATTAACAAATTTTAATACCCATGGAGAGTTCTTTACAATGAGCCATGTCTCAATTTTTTCTGTTCAGCACTTTTGGAGATATAGCGGTGCAAAGTTTTGCCGTTTTTCCAAGATGGCGGCCGACCACGTGACATATGACATCATCATTAACATATTTTATTCCCCATGGAGAGTTCTTTACAATGAGCCATGTCTCAATTTTTTCTGTTCAGCACTTTTGGAGATTTCGTGGTGCAAAGTTTTGCCGTTTTTCCAAGATGGCAGCCGACCACGTGACCGGTGACGTCATCATTAACATATTTTATTCCCCATGGAGAGTTCATTACAATGAGCCATGTCTCAATTTTTTCTATTCAGTACTTTCAGAGATATGGAGGTGCAAAGTTTTGCCGTTTTTCCAAGATGGCGGCCGACCACGTGACATATGACGTCATCATTAACATATTTTATTCCGCATGGAGAGTTCTTTACAATGAGCCATGTCTCAATTTTTTCTGTTCAGCACTTTTGGAGATTTCGTGGTGCAAAGTTTTGCCGTTTTTCCAAGATGGCGGCCGACCACGTGACTGATGATGTCATCATTAACATATTTTATTCCCCATGGAGAGTTCTTTACAATGAGCCATGTCTCAATTTTTTCTGTTCAGTACTTTCGGAGATATAGAGGTGCAAAGTTTTTCGGTTTTTCCAAGATGGCGGCCGAACCACGTCACCGATGACGTCATCAATTGGGCACAGTCTATTCCAGGGCAAGACCAATATGTGTGCAAAGTTTGGTGATTCTACGTGCAACGGTGTAGACGCAGTGCTGCAAACAGACAGACAGACAAAAAGATGAAAAATCGGTCAGAGACCGAGGACTTGCCGGAATGTACTTTTTTATCGGCCATTTAGGACAAATATGGCCGCCGAACCACGTGACCGATGACGTCATCATTAACATATTTTATTCCCCATGGAGAGTTCTTTACAATGAGCCATGTCTCAATTTTTTCTATTCAGCACTTTCGGAGATATGGAGGTGCTAGGTTTTTCGGTTTTTCCAAGATGGCGGCCGACTACGTGACCGATGACGTCATCATTAACATATTTTATTCCCCATGGAGAGTTCTTTACAATGAGCCACGTCTCAATTTTTTCTATTCAGCACTTTCGGAGATATAGAGGTGCAAAGGTTTTCGGTTTTTCCAAGATGGCGGCCGAACCACGTCACCGATGACGTCATCAATTGGGCGCAGTCTATTCCAGGGCAAGACCAATATGTGTGCAAAGTTTGGCGATTCTACGTGCAACAGTGTAGACGCAGTGCTGCAAACAGACAGACAGACAAACAGACAGACAGACAAACAAACGAACAGATCAACATACTTGCCGGAATCTTTTCCGGCAAGTAACAAACAGACAGACAGACAAATGAAAAATCGGTCAGAGACCGAGGACTTGCCGGAATTTACTTTTTCATTGGGGATTTAGGACAAATATGGCGGCCGAACCACGTGACCGATGACGTCATCATTAACATATTTTATTTCCCATGGACATTTCTTTCCAATGAGCCATGTCTCAATTTTTTCTGTTCAGCACTTTCGGAGATATAGAGGTGCAAAGCTTTTCCAAGATGGCGGCCGAACCACGTGACCGATGACGTCATCATTAACATATTTTATTCCCCATGGAGAGTTCTTTACAACGAGCCATCTCAATTTTTTCTGTTCAGCACTTTCAGAGATATGGAGGTGCAAAGTTTTTCGGTTTTTCCAAGATGGTGGCCGAACCACGTGACCGATGACGTCATCAATTGGGCACAGTCTATTCCAGGTCAAGACAAATACGTGTGCAAAGTTTGGCGATTCTACGTGCAACGGTGTGGACGTAGTGCTGCAAACAGACAGACAAACAGATGAAAAATCGGTCAGAGACCGAGGACTTGCCGGATTGTACTTTTTTATCGGCCATTTAGGACAAATATGGCGGCCGAACCACGTGACCGATGACGTCATCATTAACATATTTTATTCCCCATGGAGAGTTCTTTACAATGAGCCATACCTCAATTTTTTCTATACAGGACTTTTGGAGATGTGGAGGTGCAGAGTTTTTCGGTTTTTCCAAGATGGCGGCCGACCACGTGACTGATGACGTCATCATTAACATATTTTATTCCCCATGGAGAGTTCTTTACAATGAGCCATGTCTCAATTTTTTCTGTTCAGCACTTTTGGAGATATAGTGGTGCAAAGTTTTGCCGTTTTTCCAAGATGGCGGCCGACCACGTGACATATGACGTCATCATTAACATATTTTATTCCCCATGGAGAGTTCTTTACAATGAGCCATGTCTCAATTTTTTCTGTTCAGCACTTTTGGAGATATAGTGGCGCAACGTTTTGCCGTTTTTCCAAGATGGCGACCGAACCACGTGACTGATGACGTCATCATTTACATATTTTATTCCCCATGGAGAGTTCTTTACAATGAGCCATGTCTCAATTTTTTCTGTTCAGTACTTTCGGAGATATAGAGGTGCAAAGTATTTCGGTTTTTCCAAGATGGCGGCCGAACCACGTCACCGATGACGTCATCAATTGGGCACAGTCTATTCCAGGGCAAGACCAATATGTGTGCAAAGTTTGGCGATTCTACGTGCAACGGTGTAGACGCAGTGCTGCAAACAGACAGACAGACAGATGAAAAATCGGTCAGAGACCGAGGACTTGCCGGAATTTACTTTTTTATCGGCCATTTAGGACAAATATGGTGGCTGAACCACGTGACCGATGACGTCATCATTAACATATTTTATTCCCCGTGGAGAGTTCTTCACAATGAGCCATGTCTCAATTTTTTCTGTTCAGCACTTTCGGAGATATCGAGGTGCAAAGTTTTTCCAAGATGGCGGCCGAACCACGTGACCGATGACGTCATCATTAACATATTTTATTCCCCATGGAGAGTTCTTTACAATGAGCCATGTCTCAATTTTTTCTATTCAGGACTTTTGGAGATGTGGAGGTGCAGAATTTTTCGGTTTTTCCAAGATGGCGGCCGAACCACGTGACCGATGACATCATCATTAACATATTTTATTCCCCATGGAGAGTTCTTTACAATGAGCCATGTCTCAATTTTTTCTATTCAGCACTTTCGGAGATATGGAGGTGCTAAGTTTTTCGGTTTTTCCAAGATGGCGGCCGACCACGTGACTGATGACGTCATCATTAACATATTTTATTCCCCATGGAGAGTTCTTTACAATGAGCCATGTCTCAATTTTTTCTGTTCAGCACTTTTGGAGATATAGTGGTGCAAATTTTTGCCTTTTTTCCAAGATGGCGGCCGACCACGTGACATATGACGTCATCATTAACATATTTTATTCCCCATGGAGAGTTCTTTACAATGAGCCATGTCTCAATTTTTTCAGTACAGTACTTTCGGAGATATAGAGGTGCAAATTTTTTCGGTTTTTCCAAGATGGCGGCCGAACCACGTCACCGATGACGTCATCAATTGGGCACAGTCTATTCCAGGGCAAGACCAATATGTGTGCAAAGTTTGGCGATTCTCCGTGCAACGGTGTAGACGCAGTGCTGCAAACAGACAGACAAACAGACAGACAAACAGACAAACAGACAAACAGACAAACAAACGAACAGATCAACATACTTGCCGGAAAATTTTTCCGGCAAGTAACAAACAGACAGACAAACAGATGAAAAATCGGTCAGAGACCGAGGACTTGCCGGAATGTACTTTTTTATCGGCCATTTAGGACAAATATGGCGGCCGAACCACGTGACCGATGCCCCCGTCATCATTAACATATTTTATTCCCCATGGAGAGTTCTTTACAATGAGCCATGTCTCAATTTTTTCTATTCAGCACTTTCGGAGATATGGAGGTGCTAGGTTTTTCGGTTTTTCCAAGATGGCGGCCGACCACGTGACTGATGACGTCATCATTAACATATTTTATTCCCCATGGAGAGTTCTTTACAATGAGCCATGTCTCAATTTTTTCTGTTCAGCACTTTTGGAGATTTCGTGGTGCAAAGTTTTGCCGTTTTTCCAAGATGGCGGCCGACCACGTGACTGATGATGTCATCATTAACATATTTTATTCCCCATCGAGAGTTCTTTACAATGAGCCATGTCTCAATTTTTTCTGTTCAGCACTTTTGGAGATTTCGTGGTGCAAAGTTTTGCCGTTTTTCCAAGATGGCGGCCGACCACGTGACTGATGATGTCATCATTAACACATTTTATTCCCCATGGAGAGTTCTTTACAATGAGCCATGTCTCAATTTTTTCTGTTTAGTAGTTTCGGAGATATAGAAGTGCAAATTTTTTCGGTTTTTCCAAGATGGCGGCCGAACCACGTCACCGATGACGTCATCAATTGGGCACAGTCTATTCCAGGGCAAGACCAATACGTGTGCAAAGTTTGGCGATTCTAAGTGCAACGGTGTAGACGCAGTGCTGCAAACAGACAAACAGACAAACAGATGAAAAATCGGTCAGAGACCGAGGACTTGCCGGAATGTACTTTTTATCGGCCATTTAGAACAAATATGGCGGCCGAACCACGTGACCGATGATATCATCATTAACATATTTTATTCCCCATGGAGAGTTCTTTACAATGAGCCATGTCTCAATTTTTTCTATTCAGCACTTTCGGAGATATGGAGGTGCAAAGTTTTTCGGTTTTTCCAAGATGGCGGCCGACCACGTGACATATGACGTCATCATTAACATATTTTATTCCCCATGGAGAGTTCTTACCAATGAGCCATGTCTCAATTTTTTCTGTTCAGCACTTCCGGAGATATGGAGGTGCAAAGTTTTGCCGTTTTTCCAAGATGGCGGCCGACCACGTGACTGATGACGTCATCATTAACATATTTTCTTCCCCATGGAGAGTTCTTTACAATGAGCCATGTCTCAATTTTTTCTGTTCAGCACTTTCGGAGATATGGAGGTGTAAAGTTTTTCGGTTTTTCCAAGATGGCGGCCGAACCACGCCACCGATGACGTCATCATTTGGGCACAGTATATTAGAGGGCAAGACCAATATGTGTGCCAAGTTTGGCGATTCTACGTGCAACGGTGTAGACGTAGTGCTGCAAACAGACAAACAGACAGACAGACAGACAGACAGACAAACAAATGAAAAATCGGTCAGAGACCGAGGACTTGCCGGAATGTACTTTTTTATCGGCCATTTAGAACAAATATGGCGGCCGAACTATGTGATACATGACGTCATCATTAACATATTTTATTCCCCATGGAGAGTTCTTTACAATGAGCCATACCTCAATTTTTTCTGTTCAGGACTTTTGGAGATGTGGAGGTGCAGAGTTTTTCGGTTTTTCCAAGATGGCGGCCGACCACGTGACTGATGACGTCATCATTAACATATTTTATTCCCCATGGAGAGTTCTTTACAATGAGCCATGTCTCAATTTTTTCTGTTCAGCACTTTTGGAGTTATAGTGGTGAAAATTTTTGCCGTTTTTCCAAGATGGCGGCCGACCACGTGACATATGACGTCATCATTAACATATTTTATTCCCCATGGAGAGTTCTTTACAATGAGCCAAGTCTCAATTTTTTCTGTTCAGCACTTTTGGAGATATAGTGGCGCAACGTTTTTCGGTTTTTCCAAGATGGCGCCAGAACCACGTGACTGATGACGTCATCATTTACGTATTTTATTCCCCATGGAGAGTTCTTTACAACGAGCCATGTCTCAATTTTTTCTGTTCAGTACTTTCGGAGATATAGAGGTGCAAAGTTTTTCGGTTTTTCCAAGATGGCGGCCGAACCACGTCACCGATGACGTCATCAATTGGGCACAGTCTATTCCAGGGCAAGACCAATATGTGTGCAAAGTTTGGCGATTCTACGTGCAACGGTGTAGACGCAGTGCTGCAAACAGACAGACAGACAGACAGACAGACAGACAAACAGACAGACAAACGAACAGATCAACATACTTGCCGGAAATTTTTTTCCGGCAAGTAATGAAAAATCGGTCAGAGACCGAGGACTTGCCGGAATGTACTTTTTTATCGGCCATTTAGGACAAATATGGCGGCCGAACCACGTGACCGATGACGTCATCATTAACATATTTTATTCCCCATGGAGAGTTCTTTACAATGAGCCATACCTCAATTTTTTCTATTCAGGACTTTTGGAGATGTGAGGGTGCAGAGTTTTTCGGTTTTTCCAAGATGGCGGCCGACCACGTGACTGATGACGTCATCATTAACATATTTTATTCCCCATGGAGAGTTCTTTACAATGAGCCATGTCTCAATTTTTTCTGTTCAGCACTTTTGGAGATATAGTGGTGCAAAGTTTTGCCGTTTTTCCAAGATGGCGGCCGACCACGTGACATATGACGTCATCATTAACATATTTTATTCCCCATGGAGAGTTCTTTACAATGAGCCAAGTCTCCATTTTTTCTGTTCAGCACTTTTGGAGATATAGTGGCGCAACGTTTTTCGGTTTTTCCAAGATGGCGCCAGAACCAAGTGACTGATGACGTCATCATTTACGTATTTTATTCCCCATGGAGAGTTCTTTACAATGAGCCATGTCTCAATTTTTTCTGTTCAGTACTTTCGGAGATATAGAGGTGCAAAGTTTTTCGGTTTTTCCAAGATGGCGGCCGAACCACGTCACCGATGACGTCATCAATTGGGCACAGTCTATTCCAGGGCAAGACCAATATGTGTGCAAAGTTTGGCGATTCTCCGTGCAACGGTGTAGACGCAGTGCTGCAAACAGACAAACAGACAAACAGACAAACAGATGAAAAATCGGTCAGAGACCGAGGACTTGCCGGAATTTACTTTTTTATCGGCCATTTAGGACAAATATGGCGGCCGAAACACCTGACCGATGACGTCATCATTAACACATTTTATTCCGCATGGAGAGTTCTTGACAATGAGCCATGTCTCAATTTTTTCCATTCTGCACTTTTGGAGATATAGTGGTGCAAAGTTTTTGCCGTTTTTCCAAGATGGCGGCCGAACCACGTGACCGATGGCATCATCATTAACATAATTTATTCCCCATGGAGAGTTCTTTACAATGAGCCATGTCCCAATTTTTTCTATTCAGCACATTCAGAGATATGGAGGTGCAAAATTTTTCGGTTTTTCCAAGATGGCGGCCGAACCACGTGACATATGACATCATTAACAAATTTTAATACCCATGGAGAGTTCTTTACAATGAGCCATGTCTCAATTTTTTCTGTTCAGCACTTTTGGAGATATAGCGGTGCAAAGTTTTGCCGTTTTTCCAAGATGGCGGCCGACCACGTGACATATGACATCATCATTAACATATTTTATTCCCCATGGAGAGTTCTTTACAATGAGCCATGTCTCAATTTTTTCTGTTCAGCACTTTTGGAGATTTCGTGGTGCAAAGTTTTGCCGTTTTTCCAAGATGGCAGCCGACCACGTGACCGGTGACGTCATCATTAACATATTTTATTCCCCATGGAGAGTTCATTACAATGAGCCATGTCTCAATTTTTTCTATTCAGTACTTTCAGAGATATGGAGGTGCAAAGTTTTGCCGTTTTTCCAAGATGGCGGCCGACCACGTGACATATGACGTCATCATTAACATATTTTATTCCGCATGGAGAGTTCTTTACAATGAGCCATGTCTCAATTTTTTCTGTTCAGCACTTTTGGAGATTTCGTGGTGCATAGTTTTGCCGTTTTTCCAAGATGGCGGCCGACCACGTGACTGATGATGTCATCATTAACATATTTTATTCCCCATGGAGAGTTCTTTACAATGAGCCATGTCTCAATTTTTTCTGTTCAGTACTTTCGGAGATATAGAAGTGCAAAGTTTTTCGGTTTTTCCAAAATGGCGGCCGAACCACGTCACCGATGACGTCATCAATTGGGCACAGTCTATTCCAGGGCAAGACCAATATGTGTGCAAAGTTTGGCGATTCTCCGTGCAACGGTGTAGACGCAGTGCTGCAAACAGACAGACAAACAGACAGACAGACAAACAGACAGACAGATGAAAAATCGGTCAGAGACCGAGGACTTGCCGGAATGTACTTTTTTATCGGCCATTTAGGACAAATAGGGCGGCCGAACCACGTGACCGATGACGTCATCATTAACATATTTTATTCCCCATGGAGAGTTCTTTACAATGAGCCATACCTCAATTTTTTCTATTCAGGACTTTTGGAGATGTGGAGGTGCAGAGTTTTTCGGTTTTTCCAAGATGGCGGCCGAACCACGTGACCGATGACATCATCATTAACATATTTTGTTCCCCATGGAGAGTTCTTTACAATGAGCCATGTCTCAATTTTTTCTATTCAGCACTTTCGGAGATATGGAGGTGCTAAGTTTTTCGGTTTTTCCAAGATGGCGGCCGACCACGTGACTGATGACGTCATCATTAACATATTTTATTCCCCATGGAGAGTTCTTTACAATGAGCCATGTCTCAATTTTTTCTGTTCAGCACTTTTGGAGATATAGTGGTGCAAATTTTTGCCGTTTTTCCAAGATGGCGGCCGACCACGTGACATATGACGTCATCATTAACATATTTTATTGCCCATGGAGAGTTCTTCACAATGAGCCATGTCTCAATTTTTTCTGTTCAGCACTTTTGGAGTTATAGTGGCGCAACGTTTTGCCATTTTTCCAAGATGGCGACCGAACCACGTGACTGATGACGTCATCATTTGGGCACAATATATTAGAGGGCAAGACAAATACGTGTGCAAAGTTTGGCGATTCTACGTGCAACGGTGTAGACGTAGTGCTGCAAACAGACAAACAGACAGACAAACAGATGAAAAATCGGTCAGAGACCGAGGACTTGCCGGAATGTACTTTTTTATCGGCCATTTAGGACAAATATGGCGGCCGAACCACGTGACCGATGACGTCATCATTAACATATTTTATTCCCCATGGAGAGTTCTTTACAATGAGCCATACCTCAATTTTTTCTGTTCAGGACTTTTGGAGATGTGAAGGTGCAGAGTTTTTCGGTTTTTCCAAGATGGCGGCCGACCACGTGACTGATGACGTCATCATTAACATATTTTATTCCCCATGGAGAGTTCTTTACAATGAGCCATGTCTCAATTTTTTCTGTTCAGCACTTTTGGAGATATAGTGGTGAAATTTTTTGCCGTTTTTCCAAGATGGCGGCCGACCACGTGACATATGACGTCATCATTTACGTATTTTATTCCCCATGGAGAGTTCTTTACAACGAGCCATGTCTCAATTTTTTCTGTTCAGTACTTTCGGAGATAGAGAGGTGCAAAGTTTTTCGGTTTTTCCAAGATGGCGGCCGAACCACGTCACCGATGACGTCATCAATTGGGCACAGTCTATTCCAGGGCAAGACCAATATGTGTGCAAAGTTTGGCGATTCTACGTGCAACGGTGTAGACGCAGTGCTGCAAACAGACAGACAGACAGACAGATGAAAAATCGGTCAGAGACCGAGGACTTGCCGGAATGTACTTTTTTTATCGGCCATTTAGGACAAATATGGCGGCCGAACCACGTGACCGATGATGTCATCATTAACATATTTTATTCCACGTGGAGAGTTGTTTACAATGAGCCATACCTCAATTTTTTCTATTCAGGACTTTTGGAGATGTGGAGGTGCAGAGTTTTTCGGTTTTTCCAAGATGGCGGCCGAACCACGTGACTGATGACATCATCATTAACATATTTTATTCCCCATGGAGAGTTCTTTACAATGGGCCATGTCTCAATTTTTTCTATTCAGCACTTTGGGAGATATGGAGGTGCATAGTTTTTCGAATTTTCCAAGATGGCGGCCGAATTACGTGACCGATGACGTCATCATTAACATATTGTATTCTCCATGGAGAGTTCTTTGCAATGAGCCATGTCTCAATTTTTTCTATTCAGTTCATTCAGAGATATGGATGTGCAAAGTTTTTCGGTTTTTCCAAGATGGCGGCCGAACCACGTGACTGATGACGTCATCATTAACATATTTTATTCCACATGGAGAGTTCTTCACAATGAGCCATGTCTCCATTTTTTCTGCTCAGCACTTTTGGAGATATAGTGGTGCAAAGTTTTTCGGTTTTCCCAAGATGGCGGCCGAACCACGTGACTGATGACGTCATCATTAACATATTTTATTCCCCATGGAGAGTTCTTTACAATGAGCCATGTCTCAATTTTTTCTGTTCAGGACTTTCGGAGATATGGAGGTGCAAAAAATTTCGGTTTTTCCAAGATGGCGGCCGAATCACGTGACTGATGACGTCATCATTAACATATTTTATTCCCCATGAAGAGTTCTTTACAATGAGCCATGTCTCAATTTTTTCTGTCAGCACTTTGAGATATCGAGGTGCAAAAATTTTCGGTTTTTCCAAGATGGCGGCCGAACCACGTGACTGATGACGTCATCATTAACATATTTTATTCCCCATGGAGAGTTCTTTACAATGAGCCATGTCTCAATTTTTTCTGTTCAGCACTTTTGGAGATATAGTGGCGCAACGTTTTGCCGTATTTCCAAGATGGCGACCGAACCACGTGTCTGATGACGTCATCATTTACATATTTTATTCCCCATGGAGAGTTCTTTACAATGAGCCATGTCTCAATTTTTTCTGTTCAGTACTTTCGGAGATATAGAGGTGTAAAGTTTTTCGGTTTTTCCAAGATGGCGGCCGAACCACGTCACCGATGACGTCATCAATTGGGCACAGTCTATTCCAGGGCAAGACCAATATGTGTGCAAAGTTTGGCGATTCTACGTGCAACGGTGTAGACGCAGTGCTGCAAACAGACAGACAAACAGACAGACAAACAGACAAACAGACAGACAAACAAACGAACAGATCAACATACTTGCCGGAATCTTTTCCGGCAAGTAACAAACAGACAGACAAACAGATGAAAAATCGGTCAGAGACCGAGGACTTGCCGGAATGTACTTTTTTATCGGCCATTTAGGACAAATATGGCGGCCGAACCACGTGACATATGACGTCATCATTAACATATTTTATTCCCCATGGAGAGTTCTTTACAATGAGCCATGTCTCAATTTTTTCTGTTCAGCACTTTTGGAGATATAGTGGTGCAAAGTTTTGCCGTTTTTCCAAGATGGCGTCCGACCACGTGACATATGACGTCATCATAAACTTATTTTATTCCCCATGGAGTTCTTTACAATGAGCCATGTCGCAATTTTTTCTGTTCAGCACTTTTGGAGATATAGTAGTGCAAAGTTTTGCCGTTTTTCCAAGATGGCGGCCGACCACGTGACATATGACGTCATCATTAACATATTTTATTCCCCATGGAGAGTTCTTTACAATGAGCCATGTCTCAATTTTTTCTGTTCAGCACTTTTGGAGATATAGTGGCGCAACGTTTTGCCGTTTTTCCAAGATGGCGACCGAACCACGTGACTGATGACGTCATCATTTACATATTTTATTCCCCATGGAGAGTTCTTTACAATGAGCCATGTCTCAATTTTTTCTGTTCAGTACTTTCGGAGATATAGAGGTGCAATTTTATTCGGTTTTTCCAAGATGGCGGCCGAACCACGTCACCGATGACGTCATCATTGAGGCACAGTATATTAGAGGGCAAGACCATTATGTGTGCAAAGTTTGGCGATTCTCCGTGCAACGGTGTAGACGCAGTGCTGCAAACAGACAAACAGACAGATGAAAAATCGGTCAGAGACCGAGGACTTGCCGGGATGTACTTTTTTATCGGCCATTTAGGACAAATATGGAGGCCGAACCACGTGACCGATGACGTCATCATTAACATATTTTATTCCCCATGGAGAGTTCTTTACAATGAGCCATGTCTCAATTTTTTCTGTTCAGCACTTTTGGAGATATAGTGGTGCAAAGTTTTGCCGTTTTTCCAAGATGGCGGCCGACCACGTGACATATGACATCATCATTAACATATTTTATTCCCCATGGAGAGTTCTTTACAATGAGCCATGTCTCAATTTTTTCTGTTCAGCACTTTTGGAGATTTCGTGGTGCAAAGTTTTGCCGTTTTTCCAAGATGGCGGCCGACCACGTGACTGATGACGTCATCATTAACATATTTTATTCCCCATGGAGAGTTCTTTACAATGAGCCATGTCTCAATTTTTTCTGTTCAGCACTTTTGGAGATATAGTGGCGCAACGTTTTGCCGTTTTTCCAAGATGGCGACCGAACCACGTGACTGATGACGTCATCATTTCCATATTTTATTCCCCATGGAGAGTTCTTTACAATGAGCCATGTCTCAATTTTTTCTGTTCAGTACTTTCGGAGATATAGAGGTGCAAAGTTTTTCGGTTTTTCCAAGATGGCGGCCGAACCACGTGACCGATGACGTCATCATTAACATATTTTATTCCACATGGAGAGTTCTTGACAATGAGCCATGTCTCAATTTTTTCTATTCAGCACTTTCGGAGATGTGGAGGTGCAACGCTTTTCAGTTTTTCCAAGATGGCGGCTGAACCACGTGACCGATGACGTCATCATGAACATAATTTATTCCCCATGGAGAGTTCTTTACAATGAGCCATGTCTCAATTTTGTCTATTCAGCACTTTCAGAGATATGGAGGTGCAAAGTTTTTCGGTTTTTCCAAGATGGCGGCCGAACCACGTGACCTATGACGTCATCATTAACATATTTTATTCCACATGGAGAGTTCTTTACAATGAGCCATGTCTCAATTTTTTCTGTTCAGCACTTTTGGAGATATAGTGGCGCAACGTTTTTCGGTTTTTCCAAGATGGCGGCCGAACCACGTGACCTATGACATCATCATTAACATATTTTATTCCCCATGGAGAGTTCTTTACAATGAGCCATGTCTCAATTTTTTCTGTTCAGCACTTTTGGAGATATAGTGGTGCAAAGTTTTGCCGTTTTTCCAAGATGGCGGCCGACCACGTGAAATATGACGTCATCATTAACATATTTTATTCCCCATGGAGAGTTCTTTACAATGAGCCATGTCTCAATTTTTTCTGTTCAGTACTTTCGGAGATATAGAGGTGCAAAGTTTTTCGGTTTTTCCAAGATGGCGGCCGAACCACGTCACCGATGACGTCATCAATTGGGCACAGTCTATTCCAGGGCAAGACCAATATGTGTGCAAAGTTTGGCGATTCTACGTGCAACGGTGTAGACGCAGTGCTGCAAACAGACAGACAGACAAACAGACAGACAAACAGACAGACAAACAGACAGACAAACAGACAAACAAACGAACAGATCAACATACTTGCCGGAAAATTTTTCCGGCAAGTAACGAACAGATCAACATACTTGCCGGAAAATTTTTCCGGCAAGTAATGAAAAATCGGTCAGAGACCGAGGACTTGCCGGATTGTACTTTTTTATCGGCCATTTAGGACAAATATGGCGGCCGAACCACGTGACCGATGACGTCATCATTAACATATTTTATTCCCCATGGAGAGTTCTTTACAATGAGCCATACCTCAATTTTTTCTATACAGGACTTTTGGAGATGTGGAGGTGCAGAGTTTTTCGGTTTTTCCAAGATGGCGGCCGACCACGTGACTGATGACGTCATCATTAACATATTTTATTCCCCATGGAGAGTTCTTTACAATGAGCCATGTCTCAATTTTTTCTGTTCAGCACTTTTGGAGATATAGTGGTGCAAAGCTTTGCCGTTTTTCCAAGATGGCGGCCGACCACGTGACATATGACGTCATCATTAACATATTTTATTCCCCATGGAGAGTTCTTTACAATGAGCCATGTCTCAATTTTTTCTGTTCAGCACTTTTGGAGATATAGTGGCGCAACGTTTTTCCGTTTTTCCAAGATGGCGGCCGACCACGTGACATATGACGTCATCATTAACATATTTTATTCCCCATGGAGAGTTCTTTACAATGAGCCATGTCTCAATTTTTTCTGTTGTGTACTTTCGGAGATATGGAGGTGCAAATTTTTTCGGTTTTTCCAAGATGGCGGCCAAACCACGTGACCGATGACATCATCATTTGGGCACAGTATATTAGAGGGCAAGACAAATACGTGTGCAAAGTTTGGCGATTCTACGTGCAACGGTGTAGACGTCGTGCTGCAAACAGACAAACAGACAAACAGACAGACAGACAAACAGACAGACGAACAGATCAACATACTTGCCGGAATCTTTTCCGGCAAGTAACAAACAGATGAAAAATCGGTCAGAGACCGAGGACTTGCCGGAATGTACTTTTTTAATCGGCCATTTTGGACAAATATGGTGGCCAAACCACGTGAGCGATGACATCATTATTTGTTTTCTAAACTAATTTATTCCTTGGTAAATAAATAAAAAATAAATTTCATCTTGATCAGATGAAGTTTTGTACTTGTTGAATTATGACATCATAAAGGAGGCACCTATTACATCATCATCAACATATTTTATTCCCCATGGAGAGTTCTTTGCAATGAGCCATGTCTCATTTTTTTCTATTCAGCACTTTCGGAGATATGGAGGTGCAAAGTTTTTCCGTTTTTCCAAGACAGCAGCCGAACCACGTGACCGATGACATCATCATCAACATATTTTATTCCCCATGGAGAATTCTTTACAATGAGCCATGTCTCATTTTTTTCTATTCAGCACTTTCGGAGATATAGAGGTGGAAAGTTTTTCAGTTTTTTCAAGATGGCGTCCGAACCATGTGACCGATGACGTCATCAATTGGGCACAGTCTATTCCAAGGCAAGACAAATATGTTTGTAAAGTTTGGCGATTCTGCGTGCAACGGTGTAGACGTAGTGCTGCGCACAGACAAACAGACAGACAAGACAGACAAACCAACCGATCAACATACTTGCCGGAATCTTTTCCGACAAGTAACAAACAGACAAATAGACAGAACCACAACGCAACCGACCAATATACATGAAAAATCTTCGATTTTGCAAGTAATAAAGGATTGGTGAAAATTTGATCACTGAACTCAAATGGTAAATTGAAATGGCAGGTCAATTGTATTAAAATCGATGATTGTATGTGACGCTGACCACCCATGACCTTTTGACAAAATTATGAATTTACCTTCTCTGTATTATCATATGAAAGCTTTTGTGAAAAATTGATGACAATAGCTCAAATCGTAAAAAAGTTACGAAGTTACGACCCGGACCCGGACACACACACGGACACACACACACACGGACACACACGGACACACACACACACACGGACACACACGGACACACACACGGACACACACGGACACACACGGACACACACACACACACACACACACACACACACACACACACACACACACACACACACACACACACACACACACACACACACACACCATCTCCTGCTATGCAGGGGACGGGCTAATGAAAGTAAAGGCAGCAGCTCCAACCAGATTGTTTGTCAAAATGATGGAGGTGGCTGGAGATAAATCCGAGTTCCCTTTTAAGAAACTTCAAAGCAGGAGGAGGCTATTAGGTCCCTCAAGCCTGCACAGTGGTTGCTTATCCATGCTGTATCCTTTTGAAATGCTGATTGTGAATAAAGGAAGCAGAACACACTCTTTGGTCTTTGGTTTTTAACTCTTTGGTGTGACTAGGCCGGGGTCTGGTTTGAACTGCCAACTTTCTGCAAATGTAAAGCAGATCTCGCGAGATCTCGGAGACGGTGGGAGGGATTTTCGAAGCTCCACACGGTCTCCACGTTTTTCGAAGTTAAGTCTGTTCACAATTGTATTTTGTCGAAACAGTATTTATCTTTCGGTGTGTGAAGTTATTGTGTGCAACTTTGGTTGTTTCTCGGTGTTTATCTTTCATAAATTGATCGTCTGTTTGCCGTGTCGTGTCTTGAGGCCTTGTACAGTGTGCACTGTACAACCTTGAGGCTTTGTTTTTCTCTCAGCGGTCCGTCGTTTGTGATCCAATAACTTTCGTTCTCTGTATTCCCAGGCTTTTCACCCATAGCCTACTTCCTTGTGTAAATCTCAACTCGGGGGGGGGGAAAAAAACAAAAAAAAACAAAAAAAAAAAACATTTCCTTCTCTGTTCTCATTCGTTTATTCATTCATATTCGTTCGTTCGTTCTTCGACCACGTGTTTCTCCCCCATTTCCCCAGATAGTTTTCACTCATTAACCTTCAATGTTTACACTTTCCCCTCAAGTTATGTATTCCGTCATATTTTATAACACCTTTTTCTTCTTCTTCTTTAAAAGGCTGCTTTTGACTTGCTCACCAAATCAATTCATCCCAAAAAAAATATCCATCTCCTATAGTGCCTTTTTTCTACATTCCCTAAACTCTCCTGCACTCCCATCCTCCATCCAGCGTCCTTAAACGTATTTTTAACTCGAAGGTCACAAGAAACTCATTTTGCAATAAATGTTCGTTTCCCATAAATCGTACACTTTCAAAAATCCAATCTCACCCCTCCCCTCCAAATCTTCCCCATAACCCCTCCCCTCCAAATCTTCCCCATCACCCCTCCCCTCCAAATCTTCCCCATCACCCATCCCTTTCAAATCTCCCCCCTTGCCCCCTCCCTCCTAAACTACCCCCTCACCCCTCCCCGCCAAGACGCCCCCTTGCCCCTCCCCTCCTAGACTCCTGCCTCACCCCTCCCCTCCAGATCTCCCCCATATCCCATCCCTTTCAAATCCCTCCCCTTGTCCTTTCCCTCCCAAACTCCCCCCTCACCCCTCCCCTTCAAATCTCCCCACCCTCATTGCTTCTCAATTTCCCCCCTCTCACTCCCCCTCCTCAAAGCGTCCTCCCCGCTTCTTCCCCCTTCAAACTCTCACCTCCAACTCCCCCAACCTTCTGCCTCGCTCTTCCCCCTCCTCAAATAACACCTCATTGTGGCTCACCCAATCACCATCAAACCTTTTGTCCGCCCCATCCTTCCCTTTCTCCGAGCTATTCTGAAATCTCTGACACACCTTCAACAGCTCTCCCTATCTCTTCCACCTCTTCCACATCTTACCCTACCCCTCCTCCCCCCTGTTCTGTATCTGATGCTCCCCCTTCCTCTTCATTAACGGTATGGACCTCAAACATCCGGGGCCTTCGTTCAAACTTAACTGATCTCTCCATACAGGTTGCTTCTGTCAAACCAGACGTGATCTGCTTAACAGAAACTTTCCTCCTTTATGATGTCTCTGATTCCATAGTATCTCTCCCGGGCTACTCCCTCCTCCGGTATGATAGACCTGAGCCTCGTCCTGGAGGCGGGGTTGCTATCTTTATCAAAAACTCTCTTCCTCACTCGCCCTGCACTGCACTCTCTCCACCTCACCCACAGGAATACCTCTGGCTACGGCTTCCCCTTCGCTCCCACCTCTTGTTCATATGTGTGTTGTACCGTCCACCAAACAGTGATGACTCCATCTACATCTCGCTGTCCGATGATATGGACCAACTTCTATCTACTCATCCCAACTCTCTCTTCCTCATATGTGGTGATTTCAATTGTCACCATGCCAGTTGGCTGGGTGTGGGTACCTCTCTCACCAGCCATGGCTCTTCAGCAAAGGACTTCTGCGACTCACTGGGACCGACACAATCTGTCAATTTCCCGACCCGGATCTCAGTCAACGGAACATCTTCTCTTCTGGACTTGGTTATGACTAACTTCCCTGAAAATGTCTGCTGCTCTTCTTCTGCTCCGATCGGATCATCTGATCATGTCCTTGTTAAAGTGGACATCTCTCTGACCATCCTCAGGGAGCCTGCTCAGCGTCGACGAGTCTGGCATTTCACTCAGGCCAACTGGCACGGTCTTCAAGCAGCCATCAATCATCTGGACTGGTCTCCCATCTCTACCACCTCTGACATCAACTCATCCTGGGAATTCTTCCAAAGTAAATTGCTCTCTCTCATGCACAGATTTATCCCATCTCGTCTTCAGTTGTCATACCCTTCCTCCCGTCCATGGTACACGGAATCTTGTGGTGAGGCTGTTGCCCAGAAACAACTTGCCTTCGTCTCCTGGAAAGCAAATCCAACGGAAGGAAATCTCATTTCCTTTCACAAAGCCCGAAACAAGTGTGTGTCCACCCTCAGGAGAGCCAGGAAACAATATCTCTCTGTTCTCAAGACCGAACTCTCTTATCTGTCCCCCTCTTCCAAATCCTGGTGGCGTCTGGTCAAATCCGTTTCTGGTGTTTGTTCCCCCTCCATCCCCTCCCTTACCTCAAACGGCTACACAGCTGACTCCGCACGTGAAAAAGCTGAATGCCTCAACTCTGTGTTTGCCTCTAAATCTTGTGTCCCAAACCCATCCCTCTCTGTACCCACCATACCCAGTCGTACCCTGCTGCTCCTGGACTCCGTGTCCTTTCCTCCTGACAAGGTGGAAAAGTTTCTGTCAACCCTCGACTCTGATTCTGCAACTGGACCCGACGGCATCAGCCCACGGGTCCTAAAATCCTGCTCTGCCGCTCTATCTCACCCTCTCTCTGTTCTCTTCACCCTCTCTTTTGCTCAAGGTCAACTGCCATCTGCTTGGAAATCAGCCAACATCACCGCTTTGCACAAAAAAGGTGCAAAAACAGATCCTAGCAACTACAGACCAATCAGCCTTCTCCCAATTATCAGCAAAGTCATGGAATCCATCATTGCTTCGGATATGAAATCTTTCCTCTTCTCCAATGGCTTGATCTCTGATCATCAATTTGGTTTCAGACCAGGTCACTCTACTCTGGACATGCTGCTTCTGCTGTCTCAACAATGGATGGAGGTCCTCAATGCCAAACAGGAAATTAGAGCTGTCTCCCTCGACATATCACGTGCCTTCGACACGGTCTGGCACCCCGCTCTGCTCACCAAACTCTCCTCCTTTGGTATCCATGGAAATCTCCACGCATGGCTGGCGGACTTCCTCTCTAGTCGTCGTCAACGTGTGGCCCTGAATGGGTTTCTCTCATCTCCTCTTCCTGTTCAGGCTGGAGTTCCCCAAGGCAGTGTTCTGGGCCCCGTGCTTTTTCTGGTCTTCATCAATGATCTCTCTGACTCTCTCGAAAATCCTCTCTATCTCTTTGCTGATGACTCCACTCTCTGCCGCTCCATTCCTCTTCCCTCAGATCGGCAGTCTGCTGCCTCCTCACTCTCTGAAGACCTGGACAAAATCACAGACTGGTCAAACAAGTGGAACATGTCTTTCAATCCTGACAAATCTCACACTCTTACTATGTCTCTCCGAAAAGATCGACTGGACAACCCTCCCATCTACTTTCTCAACAATCCTCTCCAAGAAGTTCTGTCGCTCAAGATTTTGGGTCTCACTATCTGCCATGATCTTTCTTGGGAAAACCACATTTCCAAGCTGGCCTCCAAAGCCAGTCGCCGACTGGGCATCCTCCGTCGTGCGAAGTCCTTCCTCGGCACACCTGAGCTCCTCACCACATACAAGGCTTTCATCCGCAGCTCAATGGAATACTGTTCTCCCCTATGGGCCGGTGCTCCTGCCTCACACCGAGCTCGGCTTCACGCTGTTGAAACCAAAGCTTTCAGAATTATTGGAATCTCCCGCGATGAAGCCATCTCTGAGGGCCTTTCACTCACTCACCGCAGGCAGGTAGGTGGTCTTTCTGTCTTCTACCGACTCCTCTCCGGCCTTGCACCCCCAGCTCTCTCTGTGCTCTGTCCCCCAAATATTCCTACAGGTCGCACAAGATCTGCCAGCAACCCTCTGATGGTTAAACTGCCGAAATCTCGGCTCTCTGCTCACCTTCACTCTTTCATTCCTCTTTTCTCCCGCCTCTGGAACAAACTCCCTCACTCCCTTCAATCCCACTCCTCCCTCCAGGTCTTTAAAACAGCTGTTCACCACCATCTCTTATCTTCCCCCATCCAAAACCTTGATCTTTTCTACCCCCGCTAATTCACCCCAGATCCACCTTGTTTGAAATTCCAACTTCTTTCCTGGAAGTCCTGGCAGTGTCCATATGTTTTATACCTCTCCCACCGCCCCCTTCCCATGCCCCCCCCCCCCCCAAACCCCTCGCCCTCTCTCATATCTCTCGATGTCTCCACGTCTCTCGGTCCCTGCTCTCAAATGTTGTGTTTGTGTCCTTCCCCCTCTCTCCCCATCTTGTCTCCGCTCCCGATGTTATATGTTTTATGTGTCGGTTTGTCTTTCTGTGTGATTAATGTTCGCTCTTTCACGAGCCTCGATCTTGTATAAAAAAAAAAAAAAAAAAAAAAAAAAAATGTCTGCTGCTCTTCTTCTGCTCCAATCAGTTCATCTGACCATATGCTTGTTAAAGTGGACATCTCTCTGGCCATTCTCAGAGAGCCTCCTCAGCGCCGACGAGTCTGGCATTTCACTCAGGCCCACTGGCACGGTCTTCAAGCGGCCATCAATCATCTGGACTGGTCTCCCATCTCTACTGCCTCTGACATCAACTCATCCTGAGAATTCTTCCAAAGTAAACTGCTCTCTCTCATGCACAGCTTTATCCCATCTCGTCTTCAGTTGTCATACCCTTCCTCCCGTCCATGGTACACTGAATATTGTGGCGAGGCAGTTACCCTGAAACAACTTGCCTTCGCCTCCTGGAAGGCAAATCCAATGGAAGGCAATCTCATTTCATTTCAAAAAGCTCGGAACAAGTGTGTGTCTACCCTCAGGAGAGCCAGGAAACAATATATCTCTACTCTCAAGAGTGAACTCCCAAACCTGTCTCCCTCTTCCAAATCCTGGTGGTGTCTTGTCAAATCTGTTTCTGGTGTTTGTTCCCCCTCCATCCCCTCCCTTACCTCAAACAGCTACACAGCTGACTCCGCACGTGAAAAAGCTGAATGCCTCAACTCTGTGTTTGCCTCAAAATCTTGTCACAAATCCGTCTCTTTCTTTACCCACCGTACCGTCGTACCCAGCTGCTTCTGGACTCTGTGTCCTTCTCTCCTGACCAGGTGGAGAAGTTCATCAGCCCACGGGTCCTAAAATCCTGCTCTGCTGCTCTTTCACACCCTCTCTCTCTTCTCTTCACCCTTGCTTTTGCTCAAGGTCATCTGCGATCAGCTTGCAAATCAGCAAACATTACCACTTTACACAAAAAGGTGCAAAAACAGATATTTGCAACTTTCGACCAATCAGCCTGCTCCCAATCATCAGCAAGGTCATGGAATCCATCATTGCTTCGGATATCAAATCTTTCCTCTTCTCCAATGGCTTGATCTCTGATCATGATCTCTGATCAAACTCCCACACTCTCTTCAATCCCACTCCTCCCTCCAGGTTTGTAAAACAGCTGTTCACCACCATCTCTTATATTCAACCATCCGAAACCTTGATCTTTTCTACCCCCTTCAATACACCCCAAATCCACCTCTTTCAATCACAGACTTCATTCCTGAAATTCCTCGTCGTGTCAATTTGTTTTATACCATGTAACCCCACCCCCCCAATACCCCGCTCCCCCACCCCACAACCACCACCACCACCCACCCCCCAAGCCCTCCACAGATCTACCAATGTCCCTGTTCTCTACTGTTGTTGTGCTGGTGTGCTTCCCTCTCTCTCCCCATCTTGTCTTCCGCTCCCGTTATTATATTGTCATGCGAATCCCTCAAGGTTAACACCAGGGACCGCGGAAGACCGAACGGATTTAATTGAGGCGACGACCAAATACGGATTTTGCTATCAACCGCGGGAAGAAGAAGTGAAGAGGAAGAGGCGGAAGTGCTTACCGAGAGCGAACCAACGGCAGCTCCGATCCTGCAGGGGAATGAACTCAAAACGGGAATCCGGGGGAAAATGTACAAAAACAACGATTTATTAAACGGAACCCGATACAATGAAACGCAACGATGAATAAATAACGATCCTAAATTGGGACGTCCCCACAACTCACTTCAGATACGAGACAAAGGAAAATCAAATAAGGAAAATAAAACGTTATGGTGTGTATTGTGAAATGTGGTGCATCCTTATGTCGGCAGTCTGTGTGTCCGTCGTCCAACTCGGCTCCAAGGTCCGGCGCGAAGGAACCCTCCGTCCACTCGCTCGCACGCTTCGCCAGGCTCCGCGTGGCACGCACCGCTCCAAATCAATTGCACACGAGGCCCCAGCACCACTCCAAGCTCCGGAAGCACCGAGCACTGCTCCAAGCACCACGCATATGGCGAACCAACGACCACCAGGACCTCTCAAGACGAAGAAGAGAAGCGCAGAGACCAAAAAGAAGGGCAAGAGCTTCAAGCACAGAGAGAGATCTCCACTACAAAGGGCTCCAGCGTGCAGAGTCCAAGAGAGCAAAGAGGGCTAAGAGACAAAATGCCATGCAGCGCGCCCCTTTGTAACCTTCCCTCTGACGTCAGTTTTGGTACGCCACCAACCAGGGCCTCGTAGCTTCCCACCGTCCACCGAACCTTCTAGCGCCTTCCCTCCAATGAACAACCTCCTTCTTAGTTGCGTCTTCGCGCCTCCCACCCTGATTGGCTGGAGGTTCGCGCCTTCCGCGCCAACCAATCACACGTTCCCTGTGGCGTGGGTTACAACTCGTCTCACGCGCGATGTTGCCAGGCCAGCTGGCAGTGCCCCGTTCTGGCTTCCTGCCGGTCTTCTTCCGAAGTCATTGTAAGGGAAGGGAACTAATTAATGTGTGCACTAAGGACCTATCTAAGTATTTATATGTGTGCATTGCCATAAGGGACAAAGGAATGATTACCAGGTCTGACACACAGGGGTTTATCTTAATCCCTACAATTATTCAACACCCGAACATCCTTGTATATTCACAGGTATACACTTACCTGACAAACCGCCTAAAACACAGAAATTACAGGGAAGATTCCCTATTGCGACAGTCGAAGCATGCTATCGATACAGATCCGCATGGCTCTAGATATTCCTTTACCCCCCACCCCCCCTCCCCCCCGACATAACAATACGTTTTATGTGTTCATTTATGTTTTTGTGTTTAATGTTAGTTAGCTCTTACACGAGCCTCAATCTTGTATACAAAAAACAAAAAAAATTAAACAAAAGGCAATGATCAAAACAAATCAATGTCTGACGTATTGAACAACGTTTGACATCAAAATGACCTTCAGTATTATGGTTTTGCCATCAGATGAGCATTTGCCTTCATCATCTCGACTACGTGAATCACTTTTGACAAAGTTTTCTTCTCCAACACATTGATGCCTATTGTATACCGTTACGGATTCGTCACTTCCGCTGTTGTGGTTTTCACCCACTTGACATATTTCTGATATTATGTACTATTATTATTCTCAAAAGGTTTATTATTCAGGAACAGCTATCTAAAGTTAAAAAGGTTGACTTAAAATGATACAGGAAACCGAACCGGAAGAGGAGGAGGTGAAGAGGAAGAGGCGGCTCGAGCAAAGTTGGAGAAGACGCGTGATGTCAAGGCTCCATAGCGAGCCAGGTCTACCGAAAGTCGCAAGGGAATTTTGAGTTCCTTGAAGGGACATCCGGCGATAGGAATTATCGCTGGAGTGGAAAATCTGCGTCGTCAGATTTGGGCGCTGAGATTTCGACGAATCCTCACCTCGTCGCATCGGCTCAAGTAAGAGCCGTCGGCCATTTTGAACCCCGCGCTTCGGACACCTACAAAGGTTTTGCCTCGCGTCATCTTCACCCCAACATCCTAACGTTTGTCGGGGATGTGTGTGTGCGACCGCTTCGTCTCCAATTACGTTGCGGTTCGCTGAGTGAGCGGTGAAGGTGCCCTTCTAAAGGGCTCCATTGTACAGTTTCGGCGGGGCGATCACCATTGTCAATTGTACGCGATTCGAATATTGACTGGAGAGCGAGATTGGGGCTTCGACTGGATCTCGTCCTAGGAACCGCTGGAGCGAATCACAATCGCCTTGGAAAAGGTTATAGAGACATTGAGGAGTGTCCTTTTCACTCGCTGGGAGCAGTGAGTTATCTGACTTTATTGATGCTATATAGAGTGGACTCTTAATGGCCATTTGTTGTACCGTTATTCCTGTGTGATTTTCAATATATTATTTGTTCATTTATAATCATTGGTGTGGTTTCACTATTGATTTCTAACACAGAGTAGCATATTTTTCTGCCGTGGCTCCTCTCGGGGTTCGGAGGTGTACCGAGACAAGGAGATCGTAGAGGAACATGTAACAGAAATTGGGGGCTCGTCCAATTGACTCGTGGGCTCGAAATTGGGTCTTCGTCCGGGATCAAATTCCCTAAAAACATCCATTTGGGACTGATCCAGATTGATATTTGGGATTTATACTGTGGGAAAATTGGGGGCTCGGCTTTGCTGATTAAATTCCCTAAATCTCGGACGGTGGATTAAATTCCTTAAATTTCGTCTGGGAAAGAATTCCCTAGCATTCCCAAATTTTCCAATTTTGGAATATTTTCCAACATTCCCAAATTTTTCAAAAAACAAAACAAAAACAAAATTTTGGTTTTTTAAAATTTCTTGTGTGAAGGTTAACAGGTGCTAACGGATAGTCACCATGGAGTTTGACGCAGAGAAGTTTGCAGCGACCCCTAGTGAGGCACAGTTCCGAGCGTTACTAAAATCGGAACTCTTGATATTGGCCAAACATTTTAGCTTGGAGGTCCGAGTTAAAATGAAGAAAACAGAGATGCAGACAGTGGTGATAGAATCTATGGTGGAACTAGGAACATGGAAAGAGGGAGCCTTGGATTGGTTTTTTTTTTTTTTTTTTTTTTTTTTTTTGTATACAAGATCGAGGCTCGTGAAAGAGCTAACATTAATCACACAAAAATACAAACCGACACACAAAACACAAAAAACAAGGGGAGCGGTAGACAAGATGGGGAGAGAGGGGGAAGGACACAAAAGAGAGGGGGAAGGACACAAACACAACATTTGAGAGCAGGGACATCGGGAGGACTTGGGGGGAGGTGGGAGAGGATTAAAACATATGAACACTGCAAGGACTCTGGGGTGAATTACCGGGGGTAGAAAAGATCAAGGTTTTCGATGGGGGAAGATAAGAGATGGTGGTGAACAGCTGTTTTAAAGACCTGGAGGGAGGAGTGGGATTGAAGGGAGTGGGGGAGTTTGTTCCAGAGGCGGGAGAAAAGGGGAATGAAAGAGTGAAGGTGAGCAGAGAGCCTAGACTTTGGCAGTTTAACCAGAAGAGGGTTGCAGGCAGATCTTGTGCGACCTGAAGGAATATTGGGGGGACAGAGCACAGAGAGAGCTGGGGGAGCAAGGCCGGAGAGGAGTCGGTAGAAGACAGAAAGACCACCAACCTGCCTGCGGTGAGTGAGTGAAAGGCCCTCGGCGTTGACTACATCGCAGGAGATTCCAATGATTCTGAAAGCTTTGGCCTCAACAGCGTGAAGCCGAGCAAGGTGTGAGGCAGGAGCACCAGCCCAGAGGGGGGAACAGTATTCCATTGAGCTGCGGATGAAAGCCTTGTATGTGGTGAGGAGCTCAGGTGTGCCAAGGAAGGACTTCGCACGACGGAGGATGCCCAGTCGGCGACTGGCTTTGGAGGCCAGCTTGGAAATGTGGTTTTCCCAAGAAAGATCATGGCAGATAGTGAGACCCAAAAGCTTGAGCGACAGAACTTCTTGGAGAGGATTGTTGAGAAAGTAGATGGGAGGGTTGTCCAGTCGGTCCTTTCGGAGAGACATTGTAAGAGTGTGAGATTTGTCAGGATTGAAAGACATGTTCCACTTGTTTGACCAGTCTGTGATTTTGTCCAGGTCTGCAGAGAGTGAGGAGGCTGCAGACTGCCGATCTGAGGGATGAGGAATGGAGCGACAGAGAGTAGAGTCGTCAGCAAAGAGATAGAGAGGATTTTCAAGAGAGTCAGAGAGATGATTGATGAAGACCAGAAAAAGCACAGGGCCCAGAACACTACCTTGGGGAACTCCAGCCTGAACAGGAAGAGGAGATGAGAGAAACCCATTCAGGGCCACACGTTGACTACGACCAGAGAGGAAGTCCGCCAGCCATGCGTGGAGATTTCCATGGATACCAAAGGAGGAGAGTTTGGAGAGCAGAGCAGGGTGCCAGACCGTATCGAAGGCACGTGAAATGTCAAGGGAGACAGCTCTAATTTCCTGTTTGGCGTTGAGGACCTCCATCCATTGTTGAGAAAGCAGAAGCAGCATGTCCAGAGTAGAGTGACCAGGTCTGAAACCAAATTGATGATCAGAGATCAAGCCGTTGGAGAAGAGGAAAGATTTAATATCTGAAGCAATGATGGATTCCATGACTTTGCTGATAATTGGGAGAAGGCTGATTGGTCTGTAGTTGCTGGGATCTGTTTTTGCACCTTTTTTGTGCAAAGCGGTGATGTTGGCTGATTTCCAAGCAGATGGCAGATGACCTTGAGCAAAAGAGAGGGTGAAGAGAACAGAAAGAGGGAGTGAAAGTGCAGAAGCACATGATTTTAGGACCCGTGGGCTGATGCCGTCAGGACCAGTTGCAGAATCAGAGTCGAGGGTTGCCAGAAACTTTTCCACCTTGTCAGGAGGAAAGGACACGGAGTCCAGGAGCAGCAGGGTACGACTGGGTATGGTGGGTACAGAGAGGGATGGGTTTGGGACACAAGATTTAGAGGCAAACACAGAGTTGAGGCATTCAGCTTTTTCACGTGCGGAGTCAGCCGTTAAGCCGTTTGAGGTGAGGGAGGGGATGGAGGGGGAACAAACACCAGAAACAGATTTGACCAGACGCCACCAGGATTTGGAAGAGGGAGACAGATAAGAGAGTTCGGTCTTGAGAATGGTGAGATATTGTTTCCTGGCTCTCCTGAGGGTGGACACACACTTGTTTCGGGCTTTGTGAAAGGAAATGAGATTTCCTTCCGTTGGATTTGCTTTCCAGGAGACGAAAGCAAGTTGTTTCAGGGCAACAGCCTCACCACAAGATTCTGTGTACCATGGACCACTTTTAGTTAGTTAGTGTTGAAACTTTTAGTTAGTGTTGAAAAACCACTTTTCGCATTTGTGTTGGTGCAGGAAACCACTTTTGCACTTGTATTAGTGTGGAAAAACCACGTTTCGCACTTGTGTTAGTGTTGAAAAACCACTTTTTGCACTTGTGATAGTGTTGAAAAACCACTTTTCGCACTTATGTTAGTGTTGAAAAACCACTTTTCGCACTTGTGTTAGTGTTGAAAAAATGGTTACCAGAAGTGCAGATGTGCAGATTATGGTTACCAGAAGAACAAGAAAATGTGGAGCTCCAAAAAATGGAGATGCAATTACAGAGCCAGGAAAGGTTAAAAGCAAAGGAAAGAGAACTCGAGGAAAGGTTAGAAGAGAAAAAAAGCAGAGGAAAGGAGAGCGGCAAGGGAACTCGAAGCAGGGGAGAGAAAAGCCGAAAGGGAGTTGAAGGACCGTGAAATGGGGCTTCAGCAGGAAATTAAAGTCAAGGAGCTGGAGTTAAGGAGAGAACGGGAAGAGGTGCCATCCATGCCGACGGGTTTGACAACTAGTCAGAACACCTGGGATGTTGGCAGACATGGAAGGCTGGTTCCACTCTTCAATGAAAAGGAGGTAGCCAAGTTTTTTTTTTACCCTTTGAGAAAGTGGCTCGAATGCTAAAATGGCCGGAGGAGTCCTGGACCATGTCAGTGCAAAGTGTTCTGGTGGGTAAAACTCAGGATATTTATTCGGCTTTACCGATTGAGCAATGTGCAGATTATGAGATCGTGAAGAAAACCATTCTCAAAGCCTATGAATTGGTCCCTGAAGCTTACTGGCAAAAATTCCGGAACGCCAGGAAGAGGGAGAGTGAGACCCATGTGGAGTTTGCCAGAATGAAAGAAACCATATTTGATAGGTGGTGTGATTCAAAAGGGGTTGGGAAAGACTTCGAACTATTGCGACAATTGATCCTGGTGGAGGAATTCCAACAGTGTGTCCACGAGGACATTAAAGTACATCTGGAGGAAAGGAAAGTACCAAAGTTGTATGAGGCAGCAACCATGGCAGATGACTATGCCTTAACACACAGGATGGGGTTCCACAAACCTAACTTCTCGCCTAGACTTAGCCAGGGGAGCTATGGTACATCAGGGGCGGAGAACGAAAGTTCATGGGGGCGGCCTCAAGATGACTATGAGGGCCACTCTGATACCACGACTTCTAGAAATCAGAAGACAACAGTTCCAAGGCAGACGTATCCTCCGGGGGGCTCGAGGTAGACCACAAGGTTCTCCTCCGGGCCTACTTGCGCTTTTTGCCATAAACTGGGACACTTGATGTCCCACTGTTATGCTCTGGGAAAGGAAAATCAAGAGCGGAGTTCGACTTGTACAACTCCGAATGCAATGGCAAATGTGAGAAATCGCCCTCAAAAGGGTTACCAACCATTTATTTCAGAGGGGTTTGTGTCCTTGAAAAGACTTGACGAACCAGAAACCGGTTAGGGTCTTGAGGGACACAGGAGCACATCAGTCTTTGATGCTTGAAGGCATTTTGCCATTGTCAGAGGAGACGGCAACTGGTGATAGTGCTCGCTTACAGGGGATTGGTGGTTGTGTTAGAGCTCCACTTCATGTCATCCATTTGGAGTCTGATTTGGTGTCAGGACCGGTCACCGTAGGTTTACAAGCCACTCTTCCTGTAGAGGGAGTATCTTTTGTTATCGGGAATGATTTGGCCAGTGGTCAAGTTTCTGGTAACCCGGGGTTTGTTGAAAAGCCTCGGTGGAAGTACCCTGAAACTATGTCAGCACACGCAGGTCAGGGATGGAGGCAATATTGGCAAGCTCTTTGTAGGGGGACTGAACTTCAAAACCAAGGAAGATGTTCTGGAGTCTGCCTTCAGCAAATATGGACCGCTTTTGGAAGTGCTGCTGATAAAAGACAGGGAGACACAAAAGTCAAGAGGGTTTGGCTTTGTCACGTTTGAAAACTCAAAGGACGCCAGAGATGCAGAAAAGGATCTGAATAGCAAGGAGTTGGAGGGTCGGACCATAACAGTAGGGAAGGCATTTCATAGGTGTCGTGTGGGCTACAGAAGAGTACAACTGAGTAGTAGTTTTGGTGGTGGCCACAATCGATATTATTATGGAGGCTCCCAGAGTTACGGCAGCTCCCGAAGGAAGGATTATCAGAGTAGTGGCCGAGAAGGAGACCGCTATTTCATGTGACTACAGTGACAAACCGTCCCACCGTAATTATTATGAAAGTTCGGAAAAGTTGAAGCACTGAATGCTGCGGAGCGGCCGAGCCAAGATTCCTACACGGATTAACCGTGAACGCCACATTCCTAAAGGCGTCCATGTAGTGAACTTTCCTGCACGGATTAACCGTGAACTCCACCTTCCTAAAGGCGCCCATGTAGTGAATACTTCCAGGCCTCACCACCCAACCACCATGGAACCTGGCTTTCAGCTCGGCCTCCCGGGGAAAAGTGCTGTAGATTTTCTTGACTTTGGATTTTGATCACTACCCCTTAACCTTCATTCAAAAAATGAAAAATAAAAATCAGAGGTTGATGAGATGGAGTTTGGCTTTGCAGGAGTTCAACTTGGAAATTGAACATGTAAAGGGCAGGGACAATGTCGTTGCTGATGCTTTGTCCAGAATGAATTAACTTTGGAAATCTCTGTGGGTTGTGTGAAATTTTGTTGCTTTATTTTTGAGATGTTGATAATTGTTGCTCACGGGAATTGGTGATTTGGGTTGTGAGTTTATTTTTGTTTGTTTGAAGAGTTTGCATGTAAATAAAGTTTTCACTGTGTTCAAACTTTTGGGGGGGGGGGGGGGGGGAGTGTTACGGATTCGTCACTTCCGCTGTTGTGGTTTTCACCCACTTGACATATTTCTGATATTATGTACTATTATCTATCTATAATTCCAGCAATCTCTGTGTGTGTGTGTGTGTGTGTGTGTGTGTGTGTGTGTGTTTGTCTGTGACCGCTGTTTCTCGACAACCACGGGTCCGATATACTTTAAACTTGCCAGGTATATTGCTGGGGACCCGAGGATGTGCCTTTTCAAGGTTTTAAATTAATCGCAGAAGTAGTTACCGAGCTATGGCGATTTAGCCGTTCGCCGTTCGCTTTGGCTTTGCGAATGGACCAAACCATTCATGTAAATAGAGGGGGGGGGGGGGGGTTCTGTGGTCGTTCGCTTTGGCTTTGCGAATGGACCAAACCATTCATGTAAATAGAGGGGGGGGGTTCTGTGGTCGTTCGCTTTGGCTTTGCGAATGGACCAAACCATTCATGTAAATAGAGGGGGGGGGGGGGGGTTCTGTGGTCGTTCGCTTTGGCTTTGCGAATGGACCAAACCATTTCATGTAAATAGAGGGGGGGGGGGGTTCTGTGGTCGTTACTGCCACGCGGTTTGGAATGTTTTTCCGAACGGGCACCCACGTACGGGCACGTCCTAGTTATTCTCAAAAGGCAAAAAGGGTTGGCGTCAGGAAGGGCATCCGGCCGTAAAACATTGCTTCAAATAGGGGAACGAAAAACAACAACAACAACGGTTCCCGAAAAAGGCCAACCCCCGCTTTGCGGGGAAAAATGGCCTCTAAAGGTGTTTTTTTTTTTTCTTCTTTTCTTTTCTCAAAAGGTTTATTATTCAGGAACAGCTATCTAAAGTTTAAAAGGTTAACTTAAAATGATACAGGAAACCGAACCGGAAGACGAGGAGGTGAAGAGGAAAAGGCAGCTCGAGCAAAGTTGGAGAAGACACGTGACGTCAAGGCTCCATAGCGAGCCAGGTCTACCGAAAGTCGCGAGGGAATTTTGAGTTCCTTGAATGGACATCCGGCGATAGGAATTATCGCTGGAGTGGAAAATCTGCGTAGTCAGATTTAGGCGCTGAGGTTTCGAAGAATCCTCGCCTAGTCACATCGGCTCAAGTAAGAGCCGTCGACCATTTTGAACCCCGCGCTTCGGACACCTACAAAGGTTTTTCCTCGCGTCATCTTCACCCCAACATCCTACCATTTGTTGGGGATATGTGTGCGCGACCGCTTAGTCTCCAATTATGTTGCGGTTCGCTGAGTGAGCAGTGAAGGTGGCCCACTGAAGGGTGCCGTTGTACAGTTTTGGCGGGGCGATCACCATTGTCAACTGTACGCGATTCGAATATCGACTGGAGAGCGAGATTGGGGCTTCGACTGGATCTCGTCCTAGCGACCGCTGGAGCGAATGACATTCGCCTTGGAAAAGGTTATAGAGACATTGAGGAGTGTCCTTTTCACTCGCTGGGAGCAGTGAGTTATCTGACTTTATTGATGGTATATAGAGTGCACTCTTAATGGCCATTTGTTGTACCATTATTCCTGTGCGATTTTCAATATATTATTTGTTCATTTATAATCATTGGTGTGGTTTCACTATTGATTTCTAACACAGAGTAGCATATTTTTCTGCCGTGGCTCCTCTCGGAGTTCGGAGGTGTACCGAGAACAGGAGATCGTCGAGGAACACGTAACAATACCGTGGAGAATTTCCCACGGTCAAGAAGCATGTTCTTGAGTGTTGAAAAGACAGAATGAGTGTCAAATTCAAACAGAACTAGAAAGAGCAATCAGATTGCAGACCCTCGCCAGGACATGATTTCAATGTTTTTTTAGGCTTTTGTGTTAAAACAAATATGGCAGCCGAACCAAGTGACCAATGACGTCATCATTTTTTCTCTCCACCAATTTATCCCTATATTATGCTGAAGAAAGTTTATCTTGATCGGATGAAGTTTTGTACTTGTCGAATTATGACGTCATAACGGAGGCACCTATGATATCATCATTAACATATTTTATTCCGCATGGAGAGTTCTTTACAATGAGCCATGTCTCAATTTTTTTCTATGCAGCGCTTTGAGATATAGAGGTGCAAAGTTTTTCCAAGATGATGGCCAAACCACATGACCTGTGACGTCATAATTATCATTAAAATATTATACAGGTGGAGTTGCACCGATGGTGAAAATTTCCTGTCAATCGGACCAACGGTTGCAGAGAAAATCATATTTAATCTGTGCGGTCAAACAAACAGACAGACAGACAGACAAATGAAAAATCACTCATAGAGCAACACTTGGCAAAACAGAACAAAGTAGAATGGCACTCAATAGAGAATCCTTTTGACCTCAAAAATAGTTGTGGTTTAATTAAGTTGGCCGATATGAAAATCCTATTCAAATTTCAAATCCATCGGATGAAAATTGAGGATTTTAGAAGTGTGAAAAAAGTGGTTGACCTTTGGCCTCTTGACCTTTTCACCTACGCTGATCTCAAAATAGTTATTGGTTCAATTCAGTTAGATGATGTGTAAATCCTATTCAAATTTCAGGTCAATCTGATTAAAATTGAGGATTTTAGATATTTGAAATTGTTGTTGACCTTTTGGTTTGTGCTGATCTCAAAAATAGTTGGTTAAATTCAGTTAGCTGAAATGAAAATCCTATTCAAATTTCAAGTCCATCAGATGAAAATTGTGGATTTTAGAAATTAAAAAAAAGTGGTTGACCTTTGGCCTATGTTGACCTGATGACCCATGTTGATCGCAAAAAATAGTTGGTGGTTGAATTCAGTTTGCTGATATGAAAATCCCATTCAAATTCCAAGTCAATCGGATGAAAATTGAGGATTTTAGAAAAATAGAAATTGTTGCTGACCTTTTGGCCTATGTTGACCTTATGACCCACGCTGATCTCAAAAATAGTTGGTGGTTGAATTCAGTTCCCTGATATGACAATCCTTTTCAAATTTCAAGTCAAACGGATGAAAATTGAGGCTTTTAGAAATTTGTAAAAAGTGGTTGACCTTTGGCCTATGTTGACCTTTTGGTCCATGCTGATCTCAAAAATAGTAGATGGTTGAATTCAGTTAGCCGATATGTAAATCCCAGTCAAATTTCAAGTCAATCGGATGAAAATTGTGCATTTTAGAAATTTCAAAGTGGTTGACCTTTGGCCTATGTTGACCTTATGACCCATGTTGATCTCAAAAATGGTTGGTGGTTGAATTCAGTTCGCCGATATGAAAAATCCTACTCAAATTTCAAGTCAATTGGATGAAAATTGAGGATTTTAGAAATTTGAAATTGTTGTTGACCTTTGGCCTATGTTGAACTTTTGGCCTATGCTGATTTCAAAAATAGTTGTTGGTTGAATTCAGTTGGCTGATATGAAAGTCATATTCAAATTTCAAGTCAAACAGATGAAAATTGAGGATTTTAGAAATTCGAAAAAAGTGGTTGACCTTTGGGCTGTTGACCTTTTGGCCTATGCTGATCTCAAACAGTTGGTGGTTGAATTCAGTTAGCCGATATGTAAATCCTATTCAAATTTCAAGTCAAACAGATGAAAATTGAGGATTTTAGAAATTCGAAAAAAGTGGTTGACCTTTGGCCTATGTTGACCTTTTGACCCAAACAATATATAGGTTTTGTCGGACCACGAACTCTACCGTTTGGTAAAGTTTCGTGAAGATCCGTTTAAAAACTTGACCTGTAGGCAAGTATAAGTGTGTGGACAGACAAACACACAAATGAAAAATCACTCAGAGCAACACTTGGCAAAACAGAACAAAGTGGAATGGCACTCAGTAGAGCATCCTTTTAACCTCAAAAATAGTTGGTGGTTGAATTCAGTTGGCTGATATGCAAATCCCTTTCAAATTTCAAGTCAATTGGATGAAAATTGAGGATTTTAGAAATTTGAAAAAAGTGGTTGACCTTTGGCCAATGTTGACCTTTTGCCCTACGCTGATCTCAAAAATAGTTGTAAATATGTAAATATGACCCCAAAAATATATAGGATTTTGTCGGACTACAAACTCTACCATTTGGTAAAGTTTCGTGAAGATTGGTTTAAAATTGTGTCCTGTAGGCAGGAAAAAGTGAGCGGACAGACAAACAAACACACAAACCGGAGTGAGCAACATACTAGCAAAAAAAAAACAATTGTTTTTGTCAAGTAACAAACGGACTCAAATGCAATATACCCTCTCCTCTGGCGAGGGTAATATAGTCAGGCAGCTTAGCAGCATATTTATCGAACAAAAGCGCCATTTTTATTTTGGTGGTCCATTCGACCATATACAATAGATTTAGGACCGGAGGCAAGAAATATACAGTGTTCTTCACCTTTTTATTGGACAAAAACCAAACACAAAAACCAATTATGTATATATTTTCAACAAGGAGGCTAACTTTTATTTCATTACATGCAGTGTTATTGTGTAAAACTTATGCATGCCTGCATAATAAATCTTTCGCTTCCATGTAATAATAATTAGTAATACTAGGGCATGCCCGTACTATATATATATCTAAAATTATATCCCCCCCCCCTCTATTTACATGAAATGGTTTGGTCCAAAGCGAACGGCTTGCGAGTACGGTGACAATCCCCCCCCCTCTATTTACATGAAATGGTTTGGTCCATTCGCAAAGCCAAAGCGAACGGCAGTTACGAATCGCAGTTACGATGAATCGCAAAGTAGTTTTAATTAGTTTTAAAACATAGTTTAACGCCAACATAGTTTGCCAACGTGAAATAAATGAATACGCTCTCAAATGTGCCGTCCGAGGCAGAGTGTGTTCGCCACGTTCGGCACACGCGATAGCTCGCTGCTCTCTGATTGGTTGAATCGTTTTTTGGACATAGCTCGGTAAGTACTTGTCCGATTAATATGAAACCTTGAAAAGGCACATCCTCAGGTCCCCAGCAATATACCTGGCAAGTTTAAAGTATATCGGACCCGTGGTTGTCAAGAAACAGCGGTCGCATACACACACACACACAGACAGAGATTAGTGGAATTATAGATAGATAATACCGAGTGTTCATAC